>NC_135995.1:7070485-7084303 GCF_053455715.1 Rhinoraja longicauda
TTGAATGGTGAAATAGTCTTGATTTTTAAAAGATTTTTTTAGATTTAGAGATACAGCGCGGAAACAGGCCCTTCGGCCCACCGAGTCCGCGCCGCCCAGCGATCCCCGCACATTAACACTATCCTACACACACTAGGGACAATTTTTACATTTACCCAGTCAATTAACCTACCTACCTGTACGTCTTTGGAAGTATGGCCTAATTCTACTCCGATCACTTATGACTTTATAAGATATTTTCAACCATTTATTAAGATTCAGGATACAGTATCTAAAAGGATAATGGGATTATATTCCATGGAAGCTACCCAATATACAGCTGGGCATGTAGCTGAAGATGATTAATGTTTCAGGATGTGCTATAGTGGGACTTAGTTGGGCTTCTCTTATATCTATATCCTTCCTTTGTCCCGCCCCCCTGACATCAGTCTGAAGAAGGGTCTCGACCCGAAACGTCATCCATTCCCTCTCTCCTAGATGCTGCCTGACCTGCTGAGTTACTCCAGCATTTTGTGATACCTTCAATTTGTACCAGCATCTGCAGTCATTTTCCTACACAACTTGTCTTCTTTGTTGGCCTGCCAATTTTAGTACACCCTTCTTAATCAGCCACTTCTGAAATTTGTGTACCTCCATCTTTCCTTGTGTCATTGTCACTTAAAACATTGTAATGTTCATTTTACATTGCAATTCCTTTTTCTTATTTTAAAAGTTCATTTCCATCACTTCTCACTTACCTGCGTCAACTGTCATCAGCCATTACTAT
The DNA here is from genome assembly GCF_053455715.1 of Rhinoraja longicauda. Taxonomy (NCBI): domain Eukaryota; kingdom Metazoa; phylum Chordata; class Chondrichthyes; order Rajiformes; family Arhynchobatidae; genus Rhinoraja; species Rhinoraja longicauda. The sequence continues at coordinate 7,071,252 of NC_135995.1, forward strand.
TTCACCAGATCGCCAGAAATCTGCAAATGGTTTTTACTTTTCAATGATAGTTCTAAGCTTCATTTTAACTGCAAACTTTGTCCTGTTAACTGAAGTCCATTCGTTAAATATCCCAACACTGACTCTGGACTTTTATGCTGTAATTTTCATCAAGTACCTTCCAAAAATCCATTAGATTACATATGTCTCATTAGCCTCCTTATTGAAGACTCAATTAGATTGATCAAACATCTCATAACAATATAAATATAACAATATAACAACTACAGCATGGAAACAGGCCTGTCCGGCCCTACCAGTCCACGCCGACCATTCTCCCTGACCTAGTCTCATCTACCTGCACTCAGACCATAACCCTCCAATCCCCTCCTATCCATATACCTATCCAATTTACTCTTAAATAATAAAATCGAGCCAGCCTCCACCACTTCCACCGGAAGCCCATTCCATACAGCCACAACCCTCTGAGTAAAGAAGTTCCCCCTCATGTTACCCCTAAACCTTTGTCCCTCAATTCTGAAGCTATGTCCCCTTGTTGGAATCTTCCCCACTCTCAAAGGGAAAAGCCTACCCACGTCAACTCTGTCCGTCCCTCTCAAAATTTTAAAAACCTCTATCAAGTCCCCCCTCAACCTTCTACGCTCCAAAGAATAAAGACCCAACCTGTTCAACCTCTCTCTGTAGCCTAAGTGCTGAAACCCAGGCAACATTCTAGTAAATCTCCTCTGTACCCTCTCCATTTTGTCGACATCCTTCCTATAATTTGGCGACCAGAACTGCACACCATACTCCAGATTCGGCCTCACCAATGCCCTGTACAATTTCAACATTACATCCCAACTTCTATACTCGATGCTCTGATTTATAAAGGCAAGCATACCAAACGCCTTCTTCACCACCCTATCCACATGAGATTCCACCTTCAGGGAACAATGCACAGTTATTCCCAGATCCCTCTGTTCCACTGCATTCCTCAATTCCCTACCATTTACCCTGTACGTCCTATTTTGATTTGTCCTACCAAAATGCAGCACCTCACACTTATCAGCATTAAACTCCATCTGCCATCTTTCAGCCCACCCTTCCAAAAGGCCCAAGTCTCTCTGTAGACTTTGAAAATCTACCTCACTATCAACTACTCCACCTATCTTAGTATCATCTGCATATTTACTAATCCAATTTGCCACACCATCATCCAGATCATTAATGTAAATGACAAACAACAGTGGACCCAACACAGATCCTTGGGGCACTCCACTAGACACTGGCCTCCAACCTGACATACAATTGTCAACCGTTACCCTCTGGTATCTCCCATTCAGCCATTGTTGAATCCATCTTGCAACCTCACTATTAATACCCAACGATTTAACCCTCTTAATCAACCTTCCATGTGGAACCTTGTCAAATGCCTTACTGAAGTCCATATAGACAACATCCACAGCCTTGCCCTTATCAATTTCCCTGGTAACCTCTTCAAAAAATTCAAGAAGATTAGTCAAACATGACCTTCCAGGCACAAATCCATGTTGACTGTTTCTAATCAGGCCTTGATTATCCAAATAATTATATATATTGTCCCTAAGTATCTTTTCCATTAATTTTCCCACCACAGACGTCAAACTAATAGGTGTATAATTGCTAGGTTTACTTTTAGAACCTTTTTTAAACAAAGGCACAACATGCGCAATGCGCCAATCTTCTGGCACCATCCCTGTTTCTAATGACGTTTGAAATATTTCCGTCATAGCCCCTGCTATTTCTGCACTAACTTCCCTCAATGTCCTAGGGAATATCCTATCAGGACCTGGAGACTTATCCACTTTTATATTCTTCAAAAGTGTCCGTACCTCCTCTTCTTTAATCCTCCTAATTTCCATCACTACTCTACTTGTTTCGCTTACCTCACATAATTCAATATCCTTCTCCTCGGTAAATACCGAAGAAAAGAAATTGTTTAATATCTCCCCCATTTCTTCCGGCTCAGCACATAGCTGTCCACTCTGACTCTCTAATGGACCAATTTTATCCCTCACTATCCTTTTGCTATTGACATATCTGTAGAACCCCTTGGGGTTTACTTTTACATTACTTGCCAAAGCAGCCTCATATCTTTTTTTCGCTTTTCTGATTTCCTTTTTAAGATTCCTTTTACATTCTTTATATTCCTCAAGAACCTCATTTACTCCCTGCCGCTTATATTTATTGTATATCTCCCTCTTTTTCCGAACCAAGTGTCCAATTTCTCTGGAAAACCACGGCTCTTTCAAATTATTATTCTTTCCTTTCCACCGAACAGGGACATAAAGACTCTGTACTCTCAAAATTTCACCTTTAAATATCCTCCATTTCTCTATTATATCCTTTTCATAAAACAACAATTTCCATTTCACTCCTTTTAAATCCTTTCTCATCTCCTCAAAATTAGCCTTTCTCCAATCCAAAATCTCAACCCTTGGTCCAGATTTGACCTTCTCCATAATGATATTGAAACTAATGGCATTATGATCACTAGACCCAAAGTGCTCCTCAACACATACCTCCGTCACCTGACCCATCTCATTTCCTAACAGGAGGTCCAACACTGCCCCTTCTCTGGTAGGCACCTCTACGTATTGCTACAAAAAACTATCCTGCACACATTTTACAAACTCCAAACCATCCAGCCCTTTAACAGAATGTGATTCCCAGTCTATATACGGAAAATTGAAATCACCCACAATCACCACTCTGTGCTTACTACTAATATCTGCTATCTCCTTACATATTTGCTCTTCCAATTCTCGTTCCCTATTTGGCGGTCTATAATACACCCCTATAAGTGTTGCTAAACCTTTCTCATTTCTGAGTTCCACCCAAACAGCCTCCTTATGCACCTTATGCACCTCTATAATATCACCCCTCATCCTCCTGCGCTCAAAGGAATAGAGTACCAGCCTACTCAACCTCTCCCGGTAGTCAGACCCTCCAGAGTCCTGGCAACATCCTCATAAAACGTCTCTGCACCCTTTCCAGCTTAACAACATCTTTCCTATAATAGAAGGTATTTATTCACAAAATGCTGGAGTAACTCAGCAGGTCAGGCAGCATCTCAGGAGAGAAGGAATGGGTGACGTTTCGGGTCGAGACCCTTCTTCAGACTGACTCCCACACTGTGATCTTGGGCAAGTTAAAGGGTGAAGGGTCAATATAGTTATTAGTGCCATGTTACTTTCTGTGAGAATACCAGGTATTAGGTCATTTTAAATAGTCTTGTTTGACCCGCAATATATCTCAATGGTATCTTCTTTCCCAGTTACAACAGTGACATTGATCAAGAAGGATATTGCGTTCCTTATCGATGAATCGATTAATGTTGGGAATGCCTATTTCCCTCTTCTCCGTGAGTTCATCATTAAGATAATTCAAACGTTCAGCATTGGACGAGATGGTATGCAAGTGGCCGTGGTACTGTACAGCGATGTTGCAAGAACCGTATTCTATCTGAACAGTTACAGCACCCTGTCTGAGATTGTCTCCCACTTAAATGGGCTCAGGCCGAAAGAAGGAAGGACCCTTAATACCGGCGCAGCATTGGACTATGTTCATAAAAACATCTTTACCAAAGCCACGGGGAGCAGGATCGAGGAGAATGTCCCCCAGATGGTTTTCATCGTTACAGCTGGAAGATCTGCCGATGATGTCCAACCGCCTGCAGAAGCCCTGGAGCGGGAGGGCATTGCCACCATTGCGGTTGGAGTGGGTAATGCAGATGTGGAGGAGGTAAAGCGCATTGCGTACCATGATCGCAGGGCTTTCCAAGTGTCTGACTTTCAATCCTTGGATACCATCTGGAATACAGTGATATCGTCACTGATTTATGGAGGAGCCGCAGTAACACCTTCAGGTAGGTCGTCGAAAATGCTTCCACATCTTGCCGTGTCATTCAGGATTCCAGTTCTATTCGTCGACATTGCTAATGGACACTAATGTTAAGCTGTGAGCCTGTCAGTTTAAGAGCATTTTTCAAACGAGCAGCATCTGGAAGTAAGCTCGTGTTATTGTGCACACATAAAAGGTGCATATTTTACTTGGGGATTTTCAATTTGGTCTTGTTTAAGACACTGCATCTGCATCAATACAAAATACAGAATCAATGCTAATGCATGGTAAATAAGAAGGTCATACAGTCTAAGTCATAGAGTGGTACGGTGTGGAAACGACCAACATGTCCCAGTTACTCTAGCCCCACGTGCCCGTGTTTGGTCCACATCCCTCCAAACCTGTCCTTTCCATGTCCCTGTTTAACTGCTTCTTAAACGCTAGGATAGTCCCAGCCTCCACTACCTCCTCTGGCAGCTTGTTCCATACGCCCACCACCCTTTGTGTGTAAAGGTTATCCCTCAGATTCCTATTAAATCTTTTCCCCTTCACCTTAAACCTATGTCCTCTGGTCCTCGATTCCCCTACTCTGGGCAAGAGACTCTGTGCATCCACCCGATCTATTCCTCTCATGATTTTATACACCTCTATAAGATCACCCCTCATCCTCCTGCGCTCCAGGGAATAGAGTCCCAGACTGCTCAACCTCTCCCTATAGCTCACACCCTCTAGTCCTGGCAACATCCTCGTAATTCTTCTCTGTACCCTTTTCAGCTTGAAGAAGTTATATTATTTGAAAGCGGGTATATGCCCCTTTAAGGTTACAAAGTTTAAGTGTTGAGTTCGAGTAGACATCCTTTCATTAAGCAGTGGCTGCTCTGAAATGGTAATTTCATCGAAGCCATTGCAGGTAGTCTGGCTCTGGCACTTCGACTTACAGAGAATTCACAATAAACCTGCTGATTGAAATACAAAAAGAAGTCCCTCATAAGGGCCTCAGGTCATAAGTGATAGGAGTAGAATTAGGCCATTTGGCCCATCAAGTCCGATAAGCCATAATTGAATGACGAAGAGATTTCAGAACAGCCGCTGCTTAATGAAAGGATGTCTACTCATCAGCGCCGGAGACTCAGGTTCGATCCTGACTACAGGCGCCATCTGTACGGAGTTTGTACGTTCTCCCCGTGACCTGCGTGGGTTTTCTCCGAGATCTTCGGTTTCCTCCCACACTCCAAAGACGTACAGGTTTGTAGGTTAATTGGCTGGGCAAATGTAAAAATTGTCCCTAGTGGGTGTAGGATAGTGTTAGTGTGCGGGGATCGCTGGGCGGCGCGGACCCGGTGGGCCGAAGGGCCTGTTTCTGCGCTGTATCTCTAAATCTAAATCTACTCGAACTCAACATTTAAACTTTGTTCCCTTAAAGGGGCATGTACCTGCTTTCAAATAACATAACTTCATCTCTCTCTCCTAACCCCATTCTCCTGCCTTCTCCCCATAACCTCTGACACCTGTACACCCTCAGTCCGTCATTTACGCCAGCTCCCGGAGAGCAATCCTAATGCCCCCTTTCTCCCTCTTAGATGCCAACAGCCCTTCTCTCTCGCTTGCTGCATCTATTCCCCTTTCATTATTTGGCTGGTTGACTACACTGAAGGCCAATTCAACCACGAGTGAGACAGCAGTACTAACTGCTGCACTATTGTCACCCCCCTTCCTTAATATTTCAACTTTATTTTGGAGCCTTAGATTTTAAAAAAAAGAGTGAACCCAAAGTCGTCAAAGCTGAAGGTCCAAAATTGAGCAACAGTTTTATAACGTCATGGGTATTCTGTAAAGTTACCAGTGGTTTCTCATTGCTGTGCTTGAGAAATTAATTTGCAGTATAGAGCAGATTCAGTGGTTAAATATACATCTAAAATATTTCCCATAAATTAAATATTTTGACATTATAATGGCATGATTCTGTGGGTGTTGGTTGAATGTTGCTTGTAGGCTTCACTTGTGGATTTTCATAACGTTGGCGCCATTTTAAATATCATTCTAGCATTGAAGAGAGATGTTGTCTTCCTCATTGATGGCTCTGCTGCAATGGGTCAATCATTTCTTCAAGTCCGTGAATTTCTAACGCATGTGGCCCAGCAGCTTGACATTGGACCCGACAAAGATAAAATGGCCGTCGTTCGGTACAGTTCTGACCAAAGCATAGAATTTGGCCTCGATACGTACTTAACGAAAGGCGAGGTGTTGGAGGCAATCAGGAGGCTTGTGCCAAAAGCAGGAAGACTCCTCAACACAGGGGCAGCGTTGGACTTCACCGCTAGGGATGTCTTCAGCCCATCTGCAGGCAGCAGGAGAGATATTGGTGCCTCACAGATCCTGGTGCTCATCACTGCTGGGAAATCAAGGGATGATGTTGGGCGGGCAGCAAGCAGGGTGAAACAAGCTGGTATTATGCCCATTGCCATCGGAGCCAAAAATGCAGATGCAGCAGAACTTCAACAAATCGTGCATGATTCCACATTTGCTTTAACAATGAGGGACTTCCAAGATTTATCAGCCATTCAACGAGACCTATTGGACAAAATGGCCACCAAGATTATTATTGAGCAAGGTAAGAGTCTTTGATACATTTTGTCCTATTCCATTAAATTGCTTAAGCATTTATTCACAAAGTGCTGGAGTAACTCAGCAGGTCAGGCAGCATCTCGGGAGAGAAGGAATGGGTGACGTTTCGGGTCGAGACCCTTCTTCAGACTGAAGAAGGGTCTCGACCCGAAATAAAACAATTGTTTTTGACATACCCAGTATTCTATGGTTTCACTTCTACAGACTGAAGAAGGGTCTCGACCCGAAACGTCACCCATTCCTTCTCTCCCGAGATGCTGCCTGACCTGCTGAGTTACTCCAGCACTTTGTGAATAAATACCTTCGATTTGTACCAGCATCTGCAGTTATTTTCTTATACTATAAATTGCTTAATCAGTTACACAAAGTGTTACTGTATTAAAAGACTTGGCCTCTCATTTTTGTTTTTAATTTAAAGTTGTCGGGTGAAACCATAGAATACTGGGTTTGTCAAAAACAATTGTTTTATTGTTAATATATTGTAGCTTGCAGGGATTTTTTTTTTTTTTGAGAAAACTTTACTTTTTCTTAATTTAGTTTAGTTTAGAGATACAGCGCAGAAATGGACCCATCGGCCCACCGGGTCCGCGCCGACCAGCGATCCCCACACAATAACACTATCCAACACCCACTAGGGCCAATTTTTAAAAAACATTTACTAAACCAATTAACCTACAAACCTGCACGTCTTTGGAGTGTGGGAGGAAGCTGAAGATCTCGGAGGAAAACCCACACAGTTCACGGGGAGAACGTACAAACTCTCTACTCCGTACAACTCCGTAGTTGGGATGGAACCTGGGTCTCCGACACGGCATTCGCTGTAAGGCAGCAACTCTACCGCTGTGCCACCGTGACCGCCCTTAATGGAAGAATTAAAAATATATATTTTCATCAACCAATAAATTTAAAAACGATGAAATGTAGAAATCACAAATACATAGTAATGAGGTCATAAGGAATAGGAGTAGAATTAGGCCATTCGGCCCATCAAGTCTACTCTGCCATTCAATAATGGCCGATCTATCTCTCCCATCTAACCCCATTCTCCTGCCTTCTCCCCATAACCCCTGACACCTGTAGAGATTAGTTTAGGATTCACAGTGTGAAGCAATACCTCTTGAGTTTAAGGGAATAAGTTAGGAAGGCAGTTGATAGGGTGGTTGAGAATAACATTTTGGATAATGCTGACAAAGAAATCGCAAGGAAGTTAAGGTCTGAATTGAGGCAGTCACGCAGGGAAACAGGATAAGAACTCCAAAGACGTCTGAAGAAGGGTCTCGACCCGAAACGTCACCCATTCCTTCTCTCCCGAGATGCTGCCTGACCTGCTGAGTTACTCCAGCATTTTGTGAATAAATCGATTTGTACCAGCATCTGCAGTTATTTTCTTATACAGGTATGTAGGTTAATTGGCTGGGCAAATGTAAAAGAAATTTCGCCCTAGGGTGTAGGATAGTGTTAATATGCGGGGATCGCTGGGCGGCGCGTACCCAGTGGGCCGAAGGGCCTGTTTCCGTGCTGTATCTCTAAAAAAAAAAATTAAATAAAATTTTAAAAAAAGAATTTCCTTTTAGCCCCATTCTTTACAATCAAAACGCAACCCGACATATAGAAACAAAGAACTACAGATGCTGGCTTATACCAAAGGTGGACACAAAGTGCTGGAGTAACTCAATGGGTCAGGCAGCATCTCTGGAGAGAAAAGATGGGTCACGTTTTGGGCTGGAACATTCTTCAGACTAAAAGTATGGGGTGGGGTGGGGGAGGGGAAGGGGGGTTGTGAAGAGTTGGAGGCGAGAAAAGATGAAGACCATTCAAAGCCGGCCACAAATGACCTCAGGCAGGGTGTTGCCTAGCAGGTCCATTGTTGGCCAGGGATGGTGTGATGTGGGAGCTGTGAACTACCCTGGCAGACCCATTGCTCCTGCCCCACTGAGCTCATCTTTGCATCAGTAACCACAAGCTGGCGTAACAACTGTCCTTATACTTCCTCCCTCGACTCCATCCCAGGACCCTTCAGGTTGGACGGAGGTTCACATGTGCCTCATCTTCTGCATCCGACGTTCCCGATGTGGGCTCCTGTGCAAACGTAGACCCTGCGACCGTTTCTCTGAACACTCGCACTCAGTCCGCTCAGGCCTGTGGGATTTTACATTTGCCAACCATTTCAACTCCCCTTCCCGTTCCCACACTGACCTTTCCATCCTGGGCCTCCTCCACTGTCAGAGTGAGGCCACGTGCAGATCGGAGGAACAGCACCTCATGTTTCGCTTGGGTAGCTTACAACCCAGCGGTATGAATATTGAATTCTCTCATTTTAAGTAAGGTCATCTCATACTCCCCACTTCCTCACTTCCCCCTCACCCCCTTTCTCCTCCCTAGTTGTTTTTACCAGTTCCAGAGTTCTCCACATTGTTTCTCTCTTGAGATCACACCTTCCCGAGCCAACAATGGACCTTCCAGGCTTAAAAATGAACAGAATATTATAGAAAATAAGATCAAAAGGAAAATCTAAAATCAAAAGGCCTTACCTTTACTTGACCAGAACTGGCCGACTGGAAAGTATTCTTGTATGGCGGCATGTGGAGGACCAACAGCATATTAGGCAGGTGGTCATAATGTTTTAGCTCATCAGTGTAAATGTATAGATCAGCTGCAGAAATTGATATATATATACGTGTGTGTGTGTGTATATATATATATATATATATGCAGGCACGCAAGCACATGTAAGCACACACACACATGCACACGTATATACATGCGTATATATGTATATGCATATATATATATATATATATATATATATATATATATATATGTGTGTATGTGCCTGACTTGGACATCAATGTATATGGATTAATTGCTAATTTTGCAGGCGACACCAAGATTGTTGGAATAGTGGATTGTGAGGAAATATACAGTGAAATATAGATCAGCTATAGAAATGGCCGGAGATAAGGCAGATAGAGTTTAATCCGACCAAGTGTGAGCTGCTGTACTTTGGAAGGTAGTATGTAAGGCAAAAGTATATGGTTTAAAGTTAGATCCTTAACAGCATTAATGTACTGAGGGGCCCAGGGCTCCAAGTATATAGTGCACTGAAAGTGGCAACAACAGTAGAGAGTGATAAAGAGTGGTAATGGTAAACATAGAAACATAGAAAATAGGTGCAGGAGTAGGCCATTCGGCCCTTCGAGCCTGCACCGCCATTCAATATGATCATGGCTGATCATCCAGCTCAGTAACCTGTACCTGCCTTCTCTCCATACCCCCTGATACCTTTAGCCACAAGGGCCACATCTAACTCCCTCTTAAATATAGCCAATGAACTGGCCTCAACTACCCTCTGTGGCAGAGAATTCCACAGATTCACCACTCTCTGTGTGAAAAGAAGTTGATGTGTTGGATGCAGGAGAAATGGGCAGGAGTAAAGACCTGAGCGACTTTGATAAGGGCCAAATTGTTATGGCCAGACGACTGGGTCAGAGCTCTCTGTAAAGAAGGCGCCTGGTATGCTTACCTTCGTCGGTCAGGACATTGAATATAATACTCGGGCAGCTTCATATGACTTTGGTTTGGCCGCATTTGGAGTGTTGCATACAGTTCTGGTTGCTCCTTTAAAAGAAGAATGTGGGAGTTACAGAGAGAGTGAAGAAGAGATTTACCAGAATATTGGCTGGACTGGAGAGGATTAGCTCTAAGGTGACTTGGATTGTTTTTTCTGGAATCTAGGAGGCTCAGAGAAACATATAAAATTGTGCGAGGCATAGATAGACAGTCAGAACCTATTCCCAGGTAGAAATGTCAAAGACTAGATGGCGAAGCTTTAAGATGAAGGGGGCAAAGTTTAAAAGAGATGTGTGTGGACGGGTTTTTTGTTTACACAGGGTGCTGCCAGAGGTGGCAGTGGAGACGGATACGATAGTGGCATATAAGAGGCTTTTAGAGAGATACAAACACTAGTCATCCAAGGTTCCCTTCTTTTCCCACCCTTATTACTCCTCCTTGCAGGAACATGTTAGACAATAGACAATAGGTGCAGGAGGAGGCCATTCGGCCCTTCGAGCCAGCACCACCATTCAATGTGATCATGGCTGATCATTCTCAATCAGTACCCTGTTCCTGCCTTCTCCCCATACCCCCTGACTCCGCTAGCCTTAAGAGCTCTATCTCGCTCTCGGTTCTGAAATTCGATGAACTGGCCTTTAAAAGACTCCCACATGTCAGATGCTGACTTACCTAATAATGACTGTTCCCAATTTACTCTCTCTTGCTCCTGACTAATAATGTTGTAATCTGCCGTACCCCAAGTTAGGTCCAGACTTATCCCGACTCAAAATAATCGTAAAACCTATGGAGACACAAGGAGTGACCCGAAACATCACCCATTCCTTCTCCTCAGAGACGCTGCCTGTCCCGCTGAGTTACTCCAGGATTTTGTGTCTATCTTTGGTGTAAACCCAGCATCTGCAGTTCCTTCCTGCACACCGCTGTAGTGAGATTTGGGCAATTGCCTCCCGCCATTATTGCAAGTGACAGACAGCAAGACCAGAAAGGAATGGCAGAACCTACTTGGCAATGACTGAAAGAGCGTGGAACCATTTGAGACCACTGAGTTGTTGCCATCTCTCCTCTCATTAAAGTCGTACCAGGAATTGCTATTCTGTTCACTTGCTTGGAGTCAGTGCTGCAACAGAGCTGGGATTTACATACAAACAAGCAGAGACTGTTCGCTTCCCCTTTCCCTCTTCTGCTATTTCATGTTAGCATGATTGCTCATCCAAATACAGGACTCTATTCCAGCTTTCTCACCACTGGGCCTGACCATTCTGCCCAATGAACAATTCCTTCTTGAATATATTTAATGATTTAGCTTCAGTTTCCAATGCAAAATTAAAACTAATAGGTGCTAGTGAATTTTTTATCACACCAAGTCTTCCACTAAAGAATTTCTGTACAAGGGGTAACTTTATCACACAAAGGGTGGTGGGTGTATGGAACGAGCTGCCAGAGGAGGTAGTTGAGAAAGAGTTGGGCAGAAACATGGATAGGACAGGTTTGGAGGGATATGGACCGAACACGGGTAGGTGGGACTAGTGTAACTGGGATATATTGGCCGGTGTGGGCAAGTTGGGCTGAAGGGCCTGTTTCTACACTGTACCACTCTACGAGAAACTAAAACCAGTCTAAAACTCAAAATGGATAAAGCAAACATTCTTGAAGCATCTGATAGAAATAATGAGGCGTATATATTGATACACAAAATGCCGGAGTAACTCAGCAGGTCAGGCAGCATCTCGGGAGAGAAGGAATGGGTGACGTTTCGGGTCGAGACCCTTCTTCAGACTGAAGAAGGGTCTCGACCCGAAACGTCACCCATTCCTTCTCTCCCGAGATGCTGCCTGACCTGCTGAGTTACTCCAGCATTTTGTGAATAAATACCTTCGATTTGTACCAGCATCTGCAGTTATTTTCTTATATGTATATATTGATAGATCCACTCTGATTAACAGATGTGTGAAATTAAGTTAATTTGGCAGAGGTGGAAGGCAACATTGGATGCAGAGAGATAGTTTTCACTTTCACTTGAAAAAGCTCTACTCAATTGAATTGGCGGCAAAATTTAATCTATATGTTCTACATTAGGCTTGGAATTAACATTGGGCTCATTGAGGTCAGATTCAAAATTGCATTGGCACATACAAGAAATTGAAAGGACAGCTAGCTATGCATTAAACAAGCGTTTTCACCTGAAACGTCACCTATTCCTCCTTATCGCATGAGATGCTGCCTAACCCATGGAGTTACTCCAGCATTAGGTGTCTACATTAAGTGTTTCAAATGTTTATTTACTATTTATACTGATAGAAAATATGCAAGAGATATTGATTCCTTATTGTTTTGATGTGGTTATGCTTTATTCTTAATTGTTAACTTAACTTAATTGTTAACTGTATGTTTGTGTTGTTATTTGTGAGCAAAGCACCAAGGCACATTCCTTGTATCTGCACATACTTGGCCAATAAACTTATTCATTCATTCATTCATTTGGATACATTGGATATTTAGATTTTAATCAACCCTTCTTGAGGAACGTTATTGAAACAATAATACATGATTTAAAGGCAATACTAATCTTTAATAGTCCCATGAGTTATGCCAGCATTATATTCATTTGCGGTCCTTATTGTCAGGTGTACATTTTGTTAAAAAATGTATGTTATTATTCAGTGGAAATAAGAGAGAAACTACCTCCAGATGTGAAAAATTGTTCAACAGTTATTTAACTATTACAGTCAATAACCAACTCCAGATGTGAAAAATTGTACAATAGTAATAAGACTTTTACAGTCAACATCTAACTGTCAGAAATCTTTTAATCCATTTCAGCAGATGATGTTAAGAGGGATATCGTGTTCATCATCGATGGATCTGACAATGTAACACCAGTCTTTTCCGCAATTCAAAGATTCATCTCGCGTGTGGTGAGCAGCCTTGACATTGGAAGTGACAAAGTCAGAGTAGGGTTGGTTCAGTACAGTGAAGATCCCAGAGTCAACTTC
>NC_135995.1:7084803-7125476 GCF_053455715.1 Rhinoraja longicauda
CTAAGATCCCCTCTCATCCTTCTAAACTCCAGTGTATACAAGCCTAGTCACTCCAGTCTTTCCTCATACGACAGTCCCGCCATCCCGGGGAATAACCTGGTGAACCTACGCTGCACTGCCTCAATAGCAAGGACGTCCTTCCTCAAATTAGGAGACCAAAACTGCACACAGTACTCCAGGTGCGGTCTCACCAGGGCCCTGTACAACTGCAGAAGGACCTCTTTGCTGCTATACTCAACTCCTCTTGTTATGAAGGCTTTCTTCACTGCCTGCTGTACCTGCATGCTTCCTTTCAGTGACTGATGCACTAGGACACCCAGATCTCGTTGTACGTCCCCTTTTCCTAACTTGACACCATTCAGATAATACTCTGCCTTCCTATTCTTGTCACCAAAGTGGATAACCTCACACTTATCCACGTTAAACTGCATCTGCCATGCATCCGCCCACTCACACAACCTGTCCAAGTCACCCTGCAAGTTCATTCCTCAAACTAGGAGACCAAAACTGCACACAGTGCTCCAGGTGCGGTCTCACCAGGGCCCTGTACAACTGCAGAAGGACCTCCTTGCTCCTAACCTCAAACTAGGAGACCAAAACTGCACACAGTACTCCAGGTGTGGTCTCACTAGGGCCCTGTACAACTGCAGAAGGACCTCCTTGCACCTAATCTCAAACTAGGAGACCAAAACTGCACACAGTACTCCAGGTGTGGTCTTGCCAGGGCCCTGTACAACTGCAGAAGGACCTCCTTGCTCCTAATCTCAAACTAGGAGACCAAAACTGCACACAGTACTCCAGGTGCGGTCTCGCCAGGGCCCTGTACAACTGCAGAAGGACCTCCTTGCTCCAAGGAGAAATGAAACGGGCGACGCTTCGGGTCGAGACCCTTCTTCAGACTGAGAGTCGGGGAACAGGGAAACGAGACATGTAGACGGAGATGTAGAGAGATGAAGAACGTTGGATGTCCGATGAGCAGCAGGTAACGACGTTAAGGAAACACGCCATCGGTAGCTGTTTGTGGAGTGGAAACAAGAATCTGCATCTGCACTTCCTTTTTACCACAACATCTGGTGACTGCAGTCAATAGACAATAGACAACAGGTGCAGTAGGAGGCCATTCGGCCCTTCGCGCCTGTACGCACCGCCATTCACTGTGATCGCGTCTGATCATTCTCAATCAGTACCCCGTTCCTGCCTTCTCCCCATACCCCCTGACTCCGCTACCCTTAAGAGTTCTATCTAGCTCTCTCTTAAACCCATCCAGTGAATTGGCCTCCACTGCCCTCTGTGGCAGAGAATCCCACACATTCACAACTGGAAACGTTCCTCCTCACCTCAGTTTTAAACGGCCTACCCTTTAATGTTTTGTACGTGGTTTTTGTAAATAATCGAGCCAATTTATTTTTGGTTCGGAAACATTTTTTTATAGAAAGGATTGGAGAGGGTATTTGAGTTGTTGGACCGAGACAAGATTCTTCCTTGTTCAACAGGAATGGAGAACAACATCAGGAAGTTCCCTAATTTCCAGAGTCGTAGACCGATGAACCAAAACATTATCACCTGATGAGGCAAAATTTGATGCCCGCCGGACTAATGTGTCGTTTACAATGCCCCATCTACACTAGTCCCACCTGCCCACACCAACCAACATGCCCCATCTACACTAGTCCCACCTGCCCACATCGACCAACATGCCCCATCTACACTAGTCCCACCTGCCCACACCAACCAACATGCCCCATCTACACTAGTCCCACCTGCCCACACCAACCAACATGCCCCATCTACATTAGTCCCACCTGCCCACACCAACCAACATTCCCCATCTACATTAGTCCCACCTGCCCACACCGGCCAACATGCCCCATCTACACTAGTCCCACCTGCCCACACCGGCCAACATGCCCCATCTACACTAGTCCCACCTGCCCACACCGGCCAACATGCCCCATCTACACTAGTCCAACTACACAAGTTCATTCCTCAAACTAGGAGACCAAAACTGCACACAGTGCTCCAGGTGTGGTCTCACTAGGGCCCTGTACAACTGCAGAAGGACCTCCTTGCTCCTAAACTCAAACTAGGAGACCAAAACTGCACACAGTACTCCAGGTGTGGTCTCGCCAGGTCCCTGCACAACTGCAGAAGGACCTCCTTGCTCCATGGAGAAATGAAACGGGCGACACCTCGGGTCGAGACCCTTCTTCAGACTGAGAGTCGGGGAACAGGGAAACGAGACATGTAGACGGAGATGTGGCGAGATGAAGAACGTTGGATGTACGATGAGCAGCAGGTAACGACGTTAAGGAAACACGCCATCGGTAGCTGTTTGTGGAGTGGAAACAAGAATCTGCATCTGCAGTTCCTTTTTACCACAACATCTGGTGACTGCAGTCAATAGACAATAGACAACAGGTGCAGGAGGAGGCCATTCGGCCCTTCGCGCCTGTACGCACCGCCATTCACTGTGATCGCGTCTGATCATTCTCAATCAGTACCCCGTTCCTGCCTTCTCCCCATACCCCCTGACTCCGCTACCCTTAAGAGCTCTATCTAGCTCTCTCTTAAACCCATCCAGTGAATTGGCCTCCACTGCCCTCTGTGGCAGAGAATCCCACACATTCACAACTGGAAACGTTCCTCCTCACCTCAGTTTTAAACGGCCTACCCTTTAATGTTTTGTACGTGGTTTTTGTAAATAATCGAGCCAATTTATTTTTGGTTCGGAAACATTTTTTTATAGAAAGGATTGGAGAGGGTATTTGAGTTGTTGGACCGAGACAAGATTCTTCCTTGTTCAACAGGAATGGAGAACAACATCAGGAAGTTCTCTAAATTCCAGAGTCGTAGACCGATGAACCAAAACATTATCACCTGATGAGGGAAAATTTGATGCCCGCCGGACTAATGTGTCGTTTACAATGCCCCATCTACACTAGTCCCACCTGCCCACACCAACCAACTTGCCCCATCTACACTAGTCCCACCTGCCCACACCAACCAACATGCCCCATCTACACTAGTCCCACCTGCCCACACCGACCAACATGCCCCATCTACACTAGTCCCACCTTTGCCCACACCGACCAACATGCCCCATCTACACTAGTCCCACCTGCCCACACCGGCCAACATGCCCCATCTACAGTAGTCCCACCTTTGCCCACACCGGCCAACATGCCCCATCTACACTAGTCCCACCTGCCCACACCGGCCAACATGCCCCATCTACACTAGTCCCACCTGCCCACACCAACCAACATGCCCCATCTACACTAGTCCCACCTGCCCACACCGGCCAACATGCCCCATCTACACTAGTCCCACCTGCCCACACCGACCAACATGCCCCATCTACACTAGTCCCACCTGCCCACACCAACCAACATGCCCCATCTACACTAGTCCCACCTGCCCACACCAACCAACATGCCCCATCTACATTAGTCCCACCTGCCCACACCAACCAACATGCCCCTTCTACATTAGTCCCACCTGCCCACACCGGCCAACATGCCCCATCTACACGAGTCCCACCTGCCCACACCGGCCAACATGCCCCATCTACACTAGTCCCACCTGCCCACACCGGCCAACATGCCCCATCTACACTAGTCCCACCTTTGCCCACACCGACCAACATGCCCGATCTATTCCCCTTGTGGTTTTGTACACCTCTGTAAGATCGCCCCTCGTCCTCCTGTGCTCCAAGGGCCGAATGGCCTCCTCCTGCACCTATTGTCTATTGTCTATTGCGGAGTGGAAACAAGAACCTGCATCTGTATTTCCTTTTTAATACAACATCTCGTGACTGCGGTCAATAGACAATAGACAACAGGTGCAGGAGGAGGCCATTCGGCCCTTCGCGCCTGTACGCACCGCCATTCACTGTGATCGCGGCTGATCATTCTCAATCAGTACCCCGTTCCTGCCTTCTCCCCATACCCCCTGACTCCGCTACCCTTAAGAGCTCTATCTAACTCTCTCTTAAACCCATCCAGTGAATTGGCCTCCACTGCCCTCTGTGGCAGAGAATCCCACACATTCCCAACTGGAAACGTTCCTCCTCACCTCAGTTTTAAACGGCCTACCCTTTAATGTTTTGTACGTGGTTTTTGTAAATAATCGAGCCAATTTATTTTTGGTTCGGAAACATTTTTTTATAGAAAGGATTGGAGAGGGTATTTGAGTTGTTGGACCGAGACAAGATTCTTCCTTGTTCAACAGGAATGGAGAACAACATCAGGAAGTTCTCTAAATTCCAGAGTCGTACACAGGTGAACCAAAACATTATCACCTGATGAGGCAAAATGTGATGCCCGCCGGACTAATGTGTCGTTTACAATGCCCCATCTACACTAGTCCCAACTGCCCACACCGGCCAACATGCCCCATCTACATTAGTCCCACCTGCCCCACCGATCAACTTGCCCCATCTACACCAGTCCCACCTGCCCACACTGACCAACATGCCCCATCTACACTAGTCCCACCTTTGCCCACACCGACCAACATGCCCCATCTACACTAGTCCCACCTTTGCCCACACCGACCAACATGCCCCATCTACACTAGTCCCACCTTTGCCCACACCGACCAACATGCCCCATCTACACTAGTTCCCACCTTTACCCACACCGGCCAACATGCCCCATCTACACTAGTCCCACCTTTGCCCACACCGACCAACATGCCCCATCTACACTAGTCCCACCTTTGCCCACACCGACCAACATGCCCCATCTACACTAGTTCCCACCTTTGCCCACACCGGCCAACATGCCCCATCTACACTAGTCCCACCTGCCCACACCGGCCAACATGCCCCATCTACACTAGTCCCACCTGCCCACACCGGCCAACATGCCCCATCTACACTAGTCCAACCTGCCCACACCGGCCAACATGCCCCATCTACACTAGTCCCACCTTTGCCCACACCGACCAACATGCCCGATCTATTCCCCTTGTGGTTTTGTACACCTCTGTAAGATCGCCCCTCGTCCTCCTGCGCTCCAAGGGCCGAATGGCCTCCTCCTGCACCTATTGTCTATTGTCTATTGTGGAGTGGAAACAAGAACCTGCATCTGTATTTCCTTTTTAATACAACATCTCGTGACTGCGGTCAATAGACAATAGACAACAGGTGCAGGAGGAGGCCATTCGGCCCTTCGAGCCTGTACGCACCGCCATTCAATGTGATCGCGGCTGACCGTCCACAATCAGTAACCCGTGCCTGCCTTCTCCCCACATCCCTTGATCCCACCAGCCCCTAGAGCTCTATCTAACTCTCTCTTAAATCCATCCAGTGATTCGGCCTCCACTGCCCTCTGTGGCAGAGAATCCCACACATTCACAACTGGAAACGTTCCTCCTCACCTCAGTTTTAAATGGCCTCCCCTTTATTCTAAGACTGTGTGGCCCCTGGTTCTGGACTCGCCCAACATTGGGAACATGTTTCCTGCATCTAGCTTGTCCAGTCCTTTTATAATTTTATATACGTCTCTATAAGATCCCAGGTATATATTTCACAAAGTGCTGGAGTAACTCAGCAGGTCAGGCAGCATCTCAGGAGAGAAGGAATTCCTTCTCATTCCTCTCTCCACAGATGCTGCCTGACCTGCTGTGTTACTCCAGCACTTTGTGAAATAAAGACCTTCGATTTGTACCAGCACCTGCAGTTATTTTCTGACAATCTATAAGATCCCCCTCTCATCCTTCTAAACTCCAGTGAATACAAGCCCCAGTCTTTCCAATCTTTCCTCGTACGACGGTCCCGCCATCCCGGGGATTAACCTGGTGAACCTACGCTGCACTGCCTCAATAGCAAGGACGTCCTTCCTCAAATTTGGAGACCAAAACTGCACACAGTACTCCAGGTGTGGTCTCTCTAGGGCCCTGTACAACTGCAGAAGGACCTCCTTGCTCCTAAACACAAACTAGGAGACCAAAACTACACACAGTACTCCAGGTGCGGTCTCACCAGGGCCCCGTACAACTGCAGAAGGACCTCTTTGCTCCTAAACTCAAAGTAGGAGACCAGATCTGCACACAGTACTCCAGGTGTGGTTTCACCAGGGCCCTGTACAACTGCAGAAGGACCTCTTTGCTCTTATACTCAAACTAGGTTCCTGCCTTCTCCCCATACCCCCTGAGTCCGCTATCCTTAAGAGCTCTATCTAGCTCTCTCTTGAATGCATTCCGAGCATTGGACTCCACTGCCTTCTGAGGCAGAGAATTCCACAGATTCACAACTCTCTGGCTGAAAAAGTTTTTCCTCGTC
The DNA here is from genome assembly GCF_053455715.1 of Rhinoraja longicauda. NCBI lineage: Eukaryota > Metazoa > Chordata > Chondrichthyes > Rajiformes > Arhynchobatidae > Rhinoraja > Rhinoraja longicauda. Next base: position 7,091,090 of record NC_135995.1, read on the forward strand.
TCCGTTCTAAATGTCCGACCCCTTATTCTTAAACTGTGTTTGGCCCCTGGTTCTGGACTCCCCCAACATTGGGAACATGTTTTCTGCCTCTAACGTGTCCAACCACATTATAGTTTTACACGTCTCTCTAAGATCCCCTCTCATCCTTCTAAACTCCAGTGTATACAAGCCTAGTCGCTTCAGTCTTTCAACATATGACAGTCCCGCCATCCCGGGGAATAACCTAGTAAACCTACGCTGCACGCCCTCAATAGCAAGGACGTCCTTCCTCAAACTAGGAGACCAAAACTGCACACAGTACTCCAGGTGCGGTCTCACCAGGGCCCTGTACAACTGCAGAAGGACCTCTTTGCTGCTATACTCAACTCCTCTTGTTATGAAGGCATTCTTCACTGCCTGCTGTACCTGCATGCTTCCTTTCAGTGACTGATGCACTAGGACACCCAGATCTCGTTGTACGTCCGCTTTTCCTAACTTGACACCATTCAGATAATACTCTGCCTTCCTATTCTTACCACCAAAGTGGATAACCTCACACTTATCCACATTAAACTGCATCTGCCATGCATCCGCCCACTCACACAACCTGTCCAAGTCACCCTGCAAGTTCATTCCTCAAACTAGGAGACCAAAACTGCACACAGTGCTCCAGGTGCGGTCTCACCAGGGCCCTGTACAACTGCAGAAGGACCTCCTTGCTCCTAAACTCAAAGTTGGAGACTAAAAATGCACACAGTACTCCAGGTGCGGTCTCGCCAGGGCCCTGTACAACTGCAGAAGGACCTCCTTGCTCCTAACCTCAAACTATGAGACCAAAACTGCACACAGTACTCCAGGTGTGGTCTCACTAGGGCCCTGTACAACTGCAGAAGGACCTCCTTGCTCCGAACCTCAAACTAGGAGACCAAAACTGCACACAGTACTCCAGGTGTGGTCTCACTAGGGCCCTGTACAACTGCAGAAGGACCTCCTTGCTCCTAAACTCAAACCAGGAGACCAAAACTGCACACAGTACTCCAGGTGTGGTCTCACTAGGGCCCTGTACAACTGCACAAGGACCTCCTTGCTCCTAAACTCAAACTAGGAGACCAAAACTGCACACAGTACTCCAGGTGTGGTCTCACTAGGGCCCTGTACAACTGCAGAAGGACCTCCTTGCTCCTAAACTCAAACTAGGAGACCAAAACTGCACACAGTACTCCAGGTGTGGTCTTGCCAGGGCCCTGTACAACTGCAGAAGGACCTCCTTGCTCCTAATCTCAAATTAGGAGACCAAAACTGCACACAGTACTCCAGGTGTGGTCTAGCCAGGTCCCTGCACAACTGCAGAAAGACCTCCTTGCTCCATGGAGAAATGAAACGGGCGACGTTTCGGGTCGAGACCCTTCTTCAGACTGAGAGTCGGGGAACAGGGAAACGAGACATGTAGACGGTGATGTGGCGAGATGAAGAACGTTGGATGTACGATGAGCAGCAGGTCACGACGTTAAGGAAACACGCCATCGGTAGCTGTTTGTGGAGTGGAAACAAGAATCTGCATCTGCACTTCCTTTTTACCACAACATCTGGTGACTGCGGTCAATAGACAATAGACAACAGGTGCAGGAGGAGGCCATTCGGCCCTTCGCGCCTGTACGCACCGCCATTCACTGTGATCGCGGCTGATCATTCTCAATCAGTACCCCGTTCCTGCCTTCTCCCCATACCCCCTGACTCCGCTACCCTTAAGAGCTCTATCTAGCTCTCTCTTAAACCCATCCAGTGAATTGGCCTCCACTGCCCTCTGTGGCAGAGAATCCCACACATTCACAACTGGAAACGTTCCTCCTCACCTCAGTTTTAAACGGCCTACCCTTTAATGTTTTGTACGTGGTTTTTGTAAATAATCGAGCCAATTTATTTTTGGTTCGGAAACATTTTTTTATAGAAAGGATTGGAGAGGGTATTTGAGTTGTTGGACCGAGACAAGATTCTTCCTTGTTCAACAGGAATGGAGAACAACATCAGGAAGTTCTCTAAATTCCAGAGTCGTAGACCGATGAACCAAAACATTATCACCTGATGAGGGAAAATTTGATGCCCGCCGGACTAATGTGTCGTTTACAATGCCCCATCTACACTAGTCCCACCTGCCCACACCAACCAACTTGCCCCATCTACACTAGTCCCACCTGCCCACACCAACCAACATGCCCCATCTACACTAGTCCCACCTGCCCACACCGACCAACATGCCCCATCTACACTAGTCCCACCTTTGCCCACACCGACCAACATGCCCCATCTACACTAGTCCCACCTGCCCACACCGGCCAACATGCCCCATCTACAGTAGTCCCACCTTTGCCCACACCGGCCAACATGCCCCATCTACACTAGTCCCACCTGCCCACACCGGCCAACATGCCCCATCTACACTAGTCCCACCTGCCCACACCAACCAACATGCCCCATCTACACTAGTCCCACCTGCCCACACCGGCCAACATGCCCCATCTACACTAGTCCCACCTGCCCACACCGACCAACATGCCCCATCTACACTAGTCCCACCTGCCCACACCAACCAACATGCCCCATCTACACTAGTCCCACCTGCCCACACCAACCAACATGCCCCATCTACATTAGTCCCACCTGCCCACACCAACCAACATGCCCCTTCTACATTAGTCCCACCTGCCCACACCGGCCAACATGCCCCATCTACACGAGTCCCACCTGCCCACACCGGCCAACATGCCCCATCTACACTAGTCCCACCTGCCCACACCGGCCAACATGCCCCATCTACACTAGTCCCACCTTTGCCCACACCGACCAACATGCCCGATCTATTCCCCTTGTGGTTTTGTACACCTCTGTAAGATCGCCCCTCATCCTCCTGTGCTCCAAGGGCCGAATGGCCTCCTCCTGCACCTATTGTCTATTGTCTATTGTGGAGTGGAAACAAGAACCTGCATCTGTATTTCCTTTTTAATACAACATCTCGTGACTGCGGTCAATAGACAATAGACAACAGGTGCAGGAGGAGGCCATTCGGCCCTTCGCGCCTGTACGCACCGCCATTCACTGTGATCGCGTCTGATCATTCTCAATCAGTACCCCGTTCCTGCCTTCTCCCCATACCCCCTGACTCCGCTACCCTTAAGAGCTCTATCTAGCTCTCTCTTAAACCCATCCAATGAATTGGCCTCCACTGCCCTCTGTGGTAGAGAATCCCACACATTCACAACTGGAAACGTTCCTCCTCACCTCAGTTTTAAACGGCCTACCCTTTAATGTTTTGTACGTGGTTTTTGTAAATAATCGAGCCAATTTATTTTTGGTTCGGAAACATTTTTTTATAGAAAGGATTGGAGAGGGTATTTGAGTTGTTGGACCGAGACAAGATTCTTCCTTGTTCAACAGGAATGGAGAACAACATCAGGAAGTTCTCTAAATTCCAGAGTCGTAGACCGATGAACCAAAACATTATCACCTGATGAGGCAAAATATGATGCCCGCCGGTCTAATGTGTCGTTTACAATGGCCCATCTACATTAGTCCCACCTGCCCACACCGACCAACATGCCCCATCTACATTAGTCCCACCTGCCCACACCAACCAACATGCCCCATCTACACTAGTCCCACCTGCCCACACCGGCCAACATGCCCCATCTACACTAGTCCCACCTGCCCACACCGACCAACATGCCCCATCTACACTAGTCCCACCTTTGCCCACACCGACCAACATGCCCCATCTACACTAGTCCCACCTGCCCACACCGGCCAACATGCCCCATCTACAGTAGTCCCACCTTTGCCCACAACGGCCAACATGCCCCATCTACACTAGTCCCACCTGCCCACACCGGCCAACATGCCCCATCTACACTAGTCCCACCTGCCCACACCAACCAACATGCCCCATCTACACTAGTCCCACCTGCCCACACCGGCCAACATGCTCCATCTACACTAATCCGACCTTTGCCCAGACCGACCAACATGCCCCATCTACACTAGTCCCACCTGCCCACACCGGCCAACATGCCCCATCTACACTAGTCCCACCTGCCCACACCGGCCAACATGCCCCATCTACACTAGTCCAACCTGCCCACACCAATCAACATGCCCCATCTACACTCGTCCCACCTGCCCACACCGCCCAACATGCCCCATCTACACTAGTCCCACCTGCCCACAACGGCCAACATGCCCCATCTACACTAGTCCCACCTTTGCCCACACCGACCAACATGCCCGATCTATTCCCACCTCTATAAGATCGCCCCTCGTCCTCCTGCGCTCCAAGGGCCGAATGGCCTCCTCCTGCACCTATTGTCTATTGTCTATTGTGGAGTGGAAACAAGAACCTGCATCTGTATTTCCTTTTTAATACAACATCTCGTGACTGCGGTCAATAGACAATAGACAACAGGTGCAGGAGGAGGCCATTCGGCCCTTCGAGGCTGTACGCACCGCCATTCATTGTGATCGCGGCTGACCGTCCACAATCAGTAACCCGTTCCTGCCTTCTCCCCACATCCAATGATTCCACTAGCCCCTAGAGCTCTATCTAACTCTTTCTTAAATCCATCCAGTGATTCGGCCTCCACTGCCCTCTGTGGCAGAGAATCCCACACATTCACAACTGGAAACGTTCCTCCTCACCTCAGTTTTAAATGGCCTCCCCTTTATTCTAAGACTGTGTGGCCCCTGGTTCTGGACTCGCCCAACATTGGGAACATGTTTCCTGCATCTAGCTTGTCCAGTCCTTTTATAATTTTATATACGTCTCTATAAGATCCCAGGTATATATTTCACAAAGTGCTGGAGTAACTCAGCAGGTCAGGCAGCATCTCAGGATAGAAGGGATTCCTTCTCATTCCTCTCTCCACAGATGCTGCCTGACCTGCTGTGTTACTCCAGCACTTTGTGAAATAAAGACCTTCGATTTGTACCAGCACCTGCAGTTATTTTCTGACAATCTATAAGATCCCCCTCTCATCCTTCTAAACTCCAGTGAATACAACCCCCAGTCTTTCCAATCTTTCCTCGTACGACAGTCCCGCCATCCCGGGGATTAACCTGGTGAACCTACGCTGCACTGCCTCAATAGCAAGGATGTCCTTCCTCAAATTTGGAGACCAAAACTGCACACAGTACTCCAGGTGTGGTCTCTCTAGGGCCCTGTACAACTGCAGAAGGACCTCCTTGCTCCTAAACACAAACTAGGAGACCAAAACTACACACAGTACTCCAGGTGCGGTCTCACCAGGGCCCTGTACAACTGCAGAAGGACCTCTTTGCTCCTAAACTCAATCTAGGAGACCAGATCTGCACACAGTACTCCAGGTGCGGTCTCACCAGGGCCCTGTACAACTGCAGAAGGACCTCTTTGCTCTTACACTCAAACTAGGTTCCTGCCTTCTCCCCATACCCCCTGAGTCCGCTATCCTTAAGAGCTCTATCTAGCTCTCTCTTGAATGCATTCAGAGCATTGGCCTCCACTGCCTTCTGAGGCAGAGAATTCCACAGATTCACAACTCTCTGGCTGAAAAAGTTTTTCCTCGTCTCCGTTCTAAATGTCCGACCCCTTATTCTTAAACTGTGTTTGGCCCCTGGTTCTGGACTCCCCCAACATTGGGAACATGTTTTCTGCCTCTAACGTGTCCAACCACATTATAGTTTTACACGTCTCTCTAAGATCCCCTCTCATCCTTCTAAACTCCAGTGTATACAAGCCTAGTCGCTTCAGTCTTTCAACATATGACAGTCCCGCCATCCCGGGGAATAACCTAGTAAACCTACGCTGCACGCCCTCAATAGCAAGGACGTCCTTCCTCAAACTAGGAGACCAAAACTGCACACAGTACTCCAGGTGCGGTCTCACCAGGGCCCTGTACAACTGCAGAAGGACCTCTTTGCTGCTATACTCAACTCCTCTTGTTATGAAGGCATTCTTCACTGCCTGCTGTACCTGCATGCTTCCTTTCAGTGACTGATGCACTAGGACACCCAGATCTCGTTGTACGTCCGCTTTTCCTAACTTGACACCATTCAGATAATACTCTGCCTTCCTATTCTTACCACCAAAGTGGATAACCTCACACTTATCCACATTAAACTGCATCTGCCATGCATCCGCCCACTCACACAACCTGTCCAAGTCACCCTGCAAGTTCATTCCTCAAACTAGGAGACCAAAACTGCACACAGTGCTCCAGGTGCGGTCTCACCAGGGCCCTGTACAACTGCAGAAGGACCTCCTTGCTCCTAAACTCAAAGTTGGAGACTAAAAATGCACACAGTACTCCAGGTGCGGTCTCGCCAGGGCCCTGTACAACTGCAGAAGGACCTCCTTGCTCCTAACCTCAAACTATGAGACCAAAACTGCACACAGTACTCCAGGTGTGGTCTCACTAGGGCCCTGTACAACTGCAGAAGGACCTCCTTGCTCCGAACCTCAAACTAGGAGACCAAAACTGCACACAGTACTCCAGGTGTGGTCTCACTAGGGCCCTGTACAACTGCAGAAGGACCTCCTTGCTCCTAAACTCAAACCAGGAGACCAAAACTGCACACAGTACTCCAGGTGTGGTCTCACTAGGGCCCTGTACAACTGCACAAGGACCTCCTTGCTCCTAAACTCAAACTAGGAGACCAAAACTGCACACAGTACTCCAGGTGTGGTCTCACTAGGGCCCTGTACAACTGCAGAAGGACCTCCTTGCTCCTAAACTCAAACTAGGAGACCAAAACTGCACACAGTTCTCCAGGTGTGGTCTTGCCAGGGCCCTGTACAACTGCAGAAGGACCTCCTTGCTCCTAATCTCAAACTAGGAGACCAAAACTGCACACAGTACTCCAGGTGCGGTCTCGCCAGGGCCCTGTACAACTGCAGAAGGACCTCCTTGCTCCAAGGAGAAATGAAACGGGCGACGCTTCGGGTCGAGACCCTTCTTCAGACTGAGAGTCGGGGAACAGGGAAACGAGACATGTAGACGGAGATGTAGAGAGGTGAAGAACGTTGGATGTACGATGAGCAGCAGGTCACGACGTTAAGGAAACACGTCATCGGTAGCTGTTTGTGGAGTGGAAACAAGAATCTGCATCTGCACTTCCTTTTTACCACAACATCTGGTGACTGCGGTCAATAGACAATAGACAACAGGTGCAGGAGGAGGCCATTCGGCCCTTCGCGCCTGTACGCACCGCCATTCACTGTGATCGCGTCTGATCATTCTCAATCAGTACCCCGTTCCTGCCTTCTCCCCATACCCCCTGACTCCGCTACCCTTAAGAGTTCTATCTAGCTCTCTCTTAAACCCATCCAGTGAATTGGCCTCCACTGCCCTCTGTGGCAGAGAATCCCACACATTCACAACTGGAAACGTTCCTCCTCACCTCAGTTTTAAACGGCCTACCCTTTAATGTTTTGTACGTGGTTTTTGTAAATAATCGAGCCAATTTATTTTTGGTTCGGAAACATTTTTTTATAGAAAGGATTGGAGAGGGTATTTGAGTTGTTGGACCGAGACAAGATTCTTCCTTGTTCAACAGGAATGGAGAACAACATCAGGAAGTTCCCTAATTTCCAGAGTCGTAGACCGATGAACCAAAACATTATCACCTGATGAGGCAAAATTTGATGCCCGCCGGACTAATGTGTCGTTTACAATGCCCCATCTACACTAGTCCCACCTGCCCACACCAACCAACATGCCCCATCTACACTAGTCCCACCTGCCCACATCGACCAACATGCCCCATCTACACTAGTCCCACCTGCCCACACCAACCAACATGCCCCATCTACACTAGTCCCACCTGCCCACACCAACCAACATGCCCCATCTACATTAGTCCCACCTGCCCACACCAACCAACATGCCCCATCTACATTAGTCCCACCTGCCCACACCGGCCAACATGCCCCATCTACACTAGTCCCACCTGCCCACACCGGCCAACATGCCCCATCTACACTAGTCCCACCTGCCCACACCGGCCAACATGCCCCATCTACACTAGTCCAACTACACAAGTTCATTCCTCAAACTAGGAGACCAAAACTGCACACAGTGCTCCAGGTGTGGTCTCACTAGGGCCCTGTACAACTGCAGAAGGACCTCCTTGCTCCTAAACTCAAACTAGGAGACCAAAACTGCACACAGTACTCCAGGTGTGGTCTCGCCAGGTCCCTGCACAACTGCAGAAGGACCTCCTTGCTCCATGGAGAAATGAAACGGGCGACACCTCGGGTCGAGACCCTTCTTCAGACTGAGAGTCGGGGAACAGGGAAACGAGACATGTAGACGGAGATGTGGCGAGATGAAGAACGTTGGATGTACGATGAGCAGCAGGTAACGACGTTAAGGAAACACGCCATCGGTAGCTGTTTGTGGAGTGGAAACAAGAATCTGCATCTGCAGTTCCTTTTTACCACAACATCTGGTGACTGCAGTCAATAGACAATAGACAACAGGTGCAGGAGGAGGCCATTCGGCCCTTCGCGCCTGTACGCACCGCCATTCACTGTGATCGCGTCTGATCATTCTCAATCAGTACCCCGTTCCTGCCTTCTCCCCATACCCCCTGATTCCGCTACCCTTAAGAGCTCTATCTAGCTCTCTCTTAAACCCATCCAGTGAATTGGCCTCCACTGCCCTCTGTGGCAGAGAATCCCACACATTCACAACTGGAAACGTTCCTCCTCACCTCAGTTTTAAACGGCCTACCCTTTAATGTTTTGTACGTGGTTTTTGTAAATAATCGAGCCAATTTATTTTTGGTTCGGAAACATTTTTTTATAGAAAGGATTGGAGAGGGTATTTGAGTTGTTGGACCGAGACAAGATTCTTCCTTGTTCAACAGGAATGGAGAACAACATCAGGAAGTTCTCTAAATTCCAGAGTCGTAGACCGATGAACCAAAACATTATCACCTGATGAGGGAAAATTTGATGCCCGCCGGACTAATGTGTCGTTTACAATGCCCCATCTACACTAGTCCCACCTGCCCACACCAACCAACTTGCCCCATCTACACTAGTCCCACCTGCCCACACCAACCAACATGCCCCATCTACACTAGTCCCACCTGCCCACACCGACCAACATGCCCCATCTACACTAGTCCCACCTTTGCCCACACCGACCAACATGCCCCATCTACACTAGTCCCACCTGCCCACACCGGCCAACATGCCCCATCTACAGTAGTCCCACCTTTGCCCACACCGGCCAACATGCCCCATCTACACTAGTCCCACCTGCCCACACCGGCCAACATGCCCCATCTACACTAGTCCCACCTGCCCACACCAACCAACATGCCCCATCTACACTAGTCCCACCTGCCCACACCGGCCAACATGCCCCATCTACACTAGTCCCACCTGCCCACACCGACCAACATGCCCCATCTACACTAGTCCCACCTGCCCACACCAACCAACATGCCCCATCTACACTAGTCCCACCTGCCCACACCAACCAACATGCCCCATCTACATTAGTCCCACCTGCCCACACCAACCAACATGCCCCTTCTACATTAGTCCCACCTGCCCACACCGGCCAACATGCCCCATCTACACGAGTCCCACCTGCCCACACCGGCCAACATGCCCCATCTACACTAGTCCCACCTGCCCACACCGGCCAACATGCCCCATCTACACTAGTCCCACCTTTGCCCACACCGACCAACATGCCCGATCTATTCCCCTTGTGGTTTTGTACACCTCTGTAAGATCGCCCCTCGTCCTCCTGTGCTCCAAGGGCCGAATGGCCTCCTCCTGCACCTATTGTCTATTGTCTATTGTTGAGTGGAAACAAGAACCTGCATCTGTATTTCCTTTTTAATACAACATCTCGTGACTGCGGTCAATAGACAATAGACAACAGGTGCAGGAGGAGGCCATTCGGCCCTTCGCGCCTGTACGCACCGCCATTCACTGTGATCGCGTCTGATCATTCTCAATCAGTACCCCGTTCCTGCCTTCTCCCCATACCCCCTGACTCCGCTACCCTTAAGAGCTCTATCTAGCTCTCTCTTAAACCCATCCAATGAATTGGCCTCCACTGCCCTCTGTGGTAGAGAATCCCACACATTCACAACTGGAAACGTTCCTCCTCACCTCAGTTTTAAACGGCCTACCCTTTAATGTTTTGTACGTGGTTTTTGTAAATAATCGAGCCAATTTATTTTTGGTTCGGAAACATTTTTTTATAGAAAGGATTGGAGAGGGTATTTGAGTTGTTGGACCGAGACAAGATTCTTCCTTGTTCAACAGGAATGGAGAACAACATCAGGAAGTTCTCTAAATTCCAGAATCGTAGACCGATGAACCAAAACATTATCACCTGATGAGGCAAAATATGATGCCCGCCGGTCTAATGTGTCGTTTACAATGGCCCATCTACATTAGTCCCACCTGCCCACACCGACCAACATGCCCCATCTACATTAGTCCCACCTGCCCACACCAACCAACATGCCCCATCTACACTAGTCCCACCTGCCCACACCGGCCAACATGCCCCATCTACACTAGTCCCACCTGCCCACACCGACCAACATGCCCCATCTACACTAGTCCCACCTTTGCCCACACCGACCAACATGCCCCATCTACACTAGTCCCACCTTTGCCCACACCGACCAACATGCCCCATCTACACTAGTCCCACCTTTGCCCACACTGACCAACATGCCCCATCTACACTAGTCCCACCTTTGCCCACACCGGCCAACATGCCCCATCTACACTAGTCCCACCTTTGCCCACACCGGCCAACATGCTCCATCTACACTAATCCGACCTTTGCCCAGACCGACCAACATGCCCCATCTACACTAGTCCCACCTACCCACACCGGCCAACATGCCCCATCTACACTAGTCACACCTGCCCACACCGACCAACATGCCCCAACTACACTAGTCCCACCTACCCACACCGGCCAACATGCCCCATCTACACTAGTCCCACCTGCCCACTCCGGCCAACATGCCCCATCTACACTAGTCCCACCTGCCCACACTGACCAACATGCCCCATCTACACTAGTCCCACCTTTGCCCACACCGGCCAGCATGCCCCATCTACACTAGTCCCACCTGCCCACACCGGCCAACATGCCCCATCTACACTAGACCCTCCTGCCCACACCGACCATCATGCCCCATCAACACTAGTCCCACCTTTGCCTCCACCGACCAACATGCCCCATCTACACTAGTCCCACCTTTGCCCACACCGACCAACATGCCCCATCTACACTAGTCCCACCTTTGCCCACACCGACCAACATGCCCCATCTACACTAGTCCCACCTGCCCACACCGACCAACATGCCCCATCTACACTAGTCCCACCTTTGCCCACATCGACCAACATGCCCCATCTACACTAGTCCCAGAGTGTTAGATAGAGCTCTAGGGGCTAGTGGAATCAACGGATATGGGGAGAAGGCAGGCACGGGTTCCTGATTGTGGACGGTCAGCCGCGATCACAGTGAACGGCAGTGCGTACAGGCTCGAAGGGCCGAATGGCCTCCTCCTGCACTTTGTTTCCGATTTTCTATCTAACTCTCTCTTAAACCCATCCAGTGAATCGGCCTCCACTGCCCTCTGCGGCAGAGAAACCCACACATTCACAACTGGAAACGTTCCTCCTCACCTCAGTTTTAAACGGCCTCCCCTTTATCGTTTTGTATGTAGTTTTCGTAAATAATCGAGTCAATTTATTTTTGGTTCGGAAATATTTTTTTTTAGAAAGGATTGGAGAGGGTATTTGAGTTGTTGGACCGAGACAAGATTCTTCATTGTTCAATAGGAATGGAGAACAACACCAGCAAGTTCTCTAAATTCCAGAGTCGTAGACAGGTGAACCAAAACATTATCACCTGATGTGGTAAAATGTGATGCCCACCGGTCCCATCTACACAATGCCCCATCTACACTAGTCCCACCTGCCCACACCGGCCAACATGCCCCATCTACACTAGTCCCACCTGCCCACACCGGCCAACATGCCCCATCCACACTAGTCCCACCTTTGCCCACACCGGCCAACATGCCCCATCTACACTAGTCCCACCTTTGCCCACACCGGCCAACATGCCCCATCTACACTAGTCCCACCTTTGCCCACGCCGACCAACATGCCCCATCTACACTAGTCCCACCTTTGCACACACCGACCAACATGCCCCATCTACACTAGTCCCGCCTTTGCCCACACCGGCCAACATGCCCCATCTACACTAGTCCCACCTTTGCCCACACCGACCAACATGCTCCATCTACACTAGTCGCACCTGCCCACACCGACCAACATGCTCCATCTACACTAGTCACACCTGCCCACGTTTGGCCCATATCCCTCCAAACCCATCCTATCCATGCCCTCTGTGGCAGAGAATCCCACATATTCACAACTGGAAACGTTCCTCCTCACCTCAGTTTTAAACGGCCTCCCCTTCATTGTTTTGTACGTGGTTTTTGTAAATAATCGAGCCAATTTATTTTTTGGTTCGGAAACATTTTTTTTTAGAAAGGATAGGAGAGGATATTTGAGTTGTTGGACCGAGACAAGATTCTTCCTTGTTCAATAGGAATGGAGAACAATACTAGGAAGTTCTCTAAATTCCAGAGTGGTATACCGATGAACCAAAACATTATCACCTGATGAGGCAAAATATGATGTGTTGTTTACAATGCTCCATCTACACTAGTCCCACCTTTACAATGCCCCATCTACACCAGTCCCACCTTTGCCCACACCGGCCAACATGCCCCATCTACACTAGTCCCACCTTTGCCCACACCGGCCGCCATGCCCCATCTACACTAGTCCCACCTTTGCCCACACCAGCCAACATGCCCCATCTACACTAGTCCCACCTTTGCCCACACCGGCCAACATGCCCCATCTACACTAGTCCCACCTTTGCCCACACAGGCCAACATGCCCCATCTACACTAGTCCCACCTTTGCCCACACCGGCACACATGCCCCATCTACACTAGTTCCCACCTTTGCCCACACCGACCAACATGCCCCATCTACAGTAGTCCCACCTGCCCACAACGGCCAACGTGCCCCATCTACACTAGTCCCCGCCTTTGCCCACACTGGCCAACATGCCTCATCTACACTAGTCCCACCTTTGCCCACACCGGCCAACATGCCCCATCTACACTAGTCCCACCTTTGCCCACACCGACCAACATGCCCCATCTACACTAGTCCCACCTGCCCACACCGGCCAACATGCCCCATCTACACTAGTCCCACCTTTGCACACACCGACCAACATGCCCCATCTACACTAGTCCCGCCTTTGCCCACACCGGCCAACATGCCCCATCTACACTAGTCCCACCTTTGCCCACACCGACCAACATGCCCCATCTACACTAGTCCCACCTGCCCACACCGGCCAACATGCCCCATCTACACTAGTCCCACCTTTGCACACACCGACCAACATGCCCCATCTACACTAGTCCCGCCTTTGCCCACACCGGCCAACATGCCCCATCTACACTAGTCCCACCTTTGCCCACACCGACCAACATGCCCCATCTACACTAGTCCCACCTGCCCACACCGACCAACATGCTCCATCTGCACTAGTCCCACCTGCCCACACCGACCAACATGCTCCATCTACACTAGTCCCACCTGCCCGCGTTTGGCCCATATCCCTCCAAACCCATCCTATCCATGCCCTCTGTGGCAGAGAATCCCACATATTCACAACTGGAAACGTTCCTCCTCACCTCAGTTTTAAACGGCCTCCCCTTCATTGTTTTGTACGTGGTTTTTGTAAATAATCGAGCCAATTTATTTTTTGGTTCGGAAACATTTTTTTTTAGAAAGGATAGGAGAGGATATTTGAGTTGTTGGACCGAGACAAGATTCTTCCTTGTTCAATAGGAATGGAGAACAATACTAGGAAGTTCTCTAAATTCCAGAGTGGTATACCGATGAACCAAAACATTATCACCTGATGAGGCAAAATATGATGTGTTGTTTACAATGGCCCATCTACACTAGTCCCACCTTTACAATGCCCCATCTACACCAGTCCCACGTTTGCCCACACCGGCCGCCATGCCCCATCTACACTAGTCCCCACCTTTGCCCACACCAGCCAACATGCCCCATCTATACTAGTCCCACCTTTGCCCACACAGGCCAACATGCCCCATCTACACTAGTCCCACCTTTGCCCACACCGGCACACATGCCCCATCTACACTAGTTCCCACCTTTGCCCACACCGACCAACATGCCCCATCTACACTAGTCCCACCTTTGCCCACACCGACCAACATGCCCCGTCTACACTAGTCCCACCTTTGCCCACACCGGCCAACATGACCCATCTACACTAGTCCCACCTTTGCCCACACCGGCCAACATGCCACATCTACACTAGTCCCACCTTTGCCCACACCGGCCAACGTGCCTCATCTACACTAGTCCCACCTTTGCCCACACCGGGCAATGCCCCATCTACACTAGTCCCCACCTTTGCCCACACCGACCAACATGCCCCGTCTACACTAGTCCCACCTTTGCCCACACCGGCCAACATGACCCATCTACACTAGTCCCACCTTTGCCCACACCGGCCAACATGCCACATCTACACTAGTCCCACCTTTGCCCACACCGGCCAACGTGCCTCATCTACACTAGTCCCACCTTTGCCCACACCGGGCAATGCCCCATCTACACTAGTCCCCACCTTTGCCCACACCGACCAACATGCCCCGTCTACACTAGTCCCACCTTTGCCCACACCGGCCAACATGACCCATCTACACTAGTCCCACCTTTGCCCACACCGGGTTTAGCCCATATCCCTCCAAACCCGTCCTATCCATGTACCTGTCCAACAGTTCCTCAAACGTTGGGATGGTCCCAGCCTCAACTACCTCCTCCGGCAGCTGGATCCATACACCCACCACTCTCTGTGTGGAAAAGTTGCCCCTCAGGTTCCTATTAAATCTTCCCCCCCTCTCTCAACTTGAACCCATGTCCTCTAGTCCTCGATTCCCCTACTCTGGGCAAGAGACTCTGTGCGTCTTCCCGATCTATTCCCCTCTTGATATTGTTGACAAGGTGTCTCGTTGGCTTTTGGATCAGATCCAAGCATGTCCCAGCCGAGAGTCACAAAACCAGTCGTCAGTGAGTCTAAATCCCTGTGAGAATGGGGGCTTCCATTGTGATGTGTAACTTCTCTCCCGTGTTGTTGTCTGGTACCTTGGAAGCAGGTTCAATTGGTTTGTTATTTAGATAGAGAGACCTGGTACTGGACTCCCCATCCTCACCACCCCTCCCTCCCTCCCTCCGTCCCTCCCACCATCCCTCCCTCCCTCCCTCCCTCCCTCCCTCCGTCCCTCCCACCATCTCTCCCTCCCTCCCTCCTTCCCTCCCTCCCTCCCTCCCTCCCTCCCTCCCTCCCTCCCTCCCTCCCTCCCTCCCTCCCTCCCTCCCTCCCTCCCTCCCTCCCTCCCTCCCTCCCTCCCTCCCTCCCTCCCTCCCTCCCTCCCTCCCTCCCTCCCTCCCTCCCTCCTTCCCTCCTTCCCTCCCTCCCTCCCTCCCTCCCTCCCTCCCTCCTTCCCTCCTTCCCTCCCTCTCCCCTTCACCTCTCCCCTTCACCTCTCCCCCATCTATCCCCCTCAACCCCCTCCCAACCCCCTTCCATCCCTCCCCCTCCCTCCCTCCCTCCCTCCCCCCTGCCTCTCTCCCTCCCTCCTCCCCTCCCTCCCTCCCTCTCTCCTTCTCCCACTCCCTTTCTCACTCACTCATTCCCACCCTCCCTCCCTCTCTCCCTCCCTCCCTCTCTCCCTCTCTCCCTCTCTCCCTCCATCCCTCCCTCACTCCCTCCCTCTCTCCCTCTCTCCCCTTCTTCCACCATCACTCCCTCTCTCAACCCTTCACACACTCCCTACCTCCCTCCCTCCCTCCCTCCCTCCCCACCTCCCCTCCCTCCCCCTCCCCCTTCACCTCTCCCCCATCTACCCATCTAGATCTATGTATAGATCTATATCTATCTATATATATATATATGGAACAAAGATGTGGCAAAATAAAATCTCCCGTAAAAACAACCATAGATCTCCGCCCACGTTTCTCTCAGCAGTTCCCACATTCACCAACGCCCAGCGGCGTTTAATATCATTAAAACTTCCTCCTTCCTCCTGCAGGTACCTTCCAAAACACCAGCTCACCCCAGCCATCGCAGAGAGGCGTCGATGTGGAATGCTCGATCACAAACACACACACACACACACACACACACACACACACACACACCACACTCCCCACCATTGTAAACGTAGCCCACACACACACACAGTACTCCAGGTGCGGTCTCACTAGGGCCCTGTACAACTGCAGAAGGACCTCTTTGCTCCAACACTCAAACTAGGAGACCAAAACTGCACACAGTACTCCAGGTGCGGTCTCACCAGGGCCCTGCACAACTGCAGAAGGACCTCTTTGCTCCAACACTCAAACTAGGAGACCAAAACTGCACACAGTACTCCAGGTGCGGTCTCACCAGGGCCCTGCACAACTGCAGAAGGACCTCTTTGCTCCTATACTCAACTCCTCTTGTTATGAAGGCCAACATGCCATTGGCTTACTTCACTGCCATGGACTTCTCCCCCTCGACCGGTCAGCCATGCGTGACCGTAATGTGGAGATAGAATAGTAACAATAGACAATAGGTGCAGGAGGAGGCCATTCAGCCCTTCGAGCCAGCACCGCCATTCAATGCGATCATGGCTGATCACTCTCAATCAGTACCCCGTTCCTGCCTTCTCCCCATACCCCCTCACTCCGCTATCCTTAAGAGCTCTATCCAGCTCTCTCTTGAAAGCATCCAACGAACTGGCCTCCACTGCCTTCTGAGGCAGAGAATTCCACACCTTCACCACTCTCTGACTGAAAAAGTTCTTCCTCATCTCCGTTCTAAATGGCCTACCCCTTATTCTTAAACTGTGGCCCCTTGTTCTGGACTCCCCCAACATTGGGAACATGTTTCCTGCCTCTCATGTGTCCAATCCCCTAATTATCTTATATGTTTCAATAAGACCCCCGCTCATCCTTCTAAATTCCAGTGTATACAAGCCCAATCGCTCCAGCCTTTCAACATACGACAGTCCCGCCATTTCGGGAATTAACCTAGTGAACCTACGCTGCACGCCCTCCATAGCAAGAATATCCTTCCTCAAATTTGGAGACCAAAACTGCACACAGTATTCCAGGTGCGGTCTCACTAGGGCCCGGTACAACTGTAGAAGGACCTCTTTGCTCCGAGATCTGTCCTTTTTCTTTGCTTCAGCCACTGGACTCCGCATGGGCTTTGCAGCATTGTATGCTAGGTTAAAGCACATGCCAGAGGCTCTCTCTCTTTCTTTCCCACACCTGCTTGAGGCTACGTAATCACAAAAATGCTGAGCTTGCTAAAGCGAGTAGTATTCAGTAGCCCAAACCGCAGAATGTTCCAGCTCGTCTTCATATCATCATATCATATCATATACAGCCGGAAACAGGCCTTTTCGGCCCTCCAAGTCCGTGCCGCCCAGCGATCCCCGCACATTAACACTATCCTACACCCACTAGGGACAATTTTTACATTTACCCAGCCAAGTAACCTACATACCTGTACGTCTTTGGAGTGTGGGAGGAAACCGAAGATCTCGGAGAAAACCCACGCAGGTCACGGGGAGAGCGTACAAACTCCTTACAGTGCAGCGCCCGTAGTCAGGATCGAACCTGAGTCTCCGGCGCTGCATTCGCTGTAAAGCAATGACTTAGACGAAGGGATTAAAAGTACCATTAGCAAATTTGCAGATGATACTAAGTTGGGGGGTAGTGTGAATTGTGAGGAAGATGCAATAAGGCTGCAGGGTGACTTGGACAGGTTGTGTGAGTGGGCGGATACATGGCAGATGCAGTTTAATGTAGATAAGTGTGAGGTTATTCACTTTGGAAGTAAGAATAGAAAGGCAGATTATTATCTGAATGGTGTCAAGTTAGGAGGAGGGGGAGTTCAACGAGATCTGGGTGTCCTAGTGCATCAGTCAATGAAAGGAAGCATGCAGGTACAGCAGGCAGTGAAGAAAGCCAATGGCATGTTGGCCTTCGTAACAAGAGGAGTTGAGTATAGGAGCAAAGAGGTCCTTCTACAGTTGTACCGGGCCCTGGTGAGACCGCACCTGGAGTACTGTGCAGTTTTGGTCTCCAAATTTGAGGAAGGATATTCTTGCTATGGAGGGCGTGCAGCGTAGGTTCACTAGATTAATTCCCGGAATGGCGGGACTGTCGTATGTTGAAAGGCTGGAGCGATTGGGCTTGTATACACTGGAATTTAGAAGGATGAGGGGGGATCTTATTGAAACATATAAGATAATTAGGGGATTGGACACATTAGAGGCAGATAACATGTTCCCAATGTTGGGGGAGTCCAGAACAAGGGGCCACAGTTTGAGAATAAGGGGTAGGCCATTTAGAACGGAGATGAGGAAGAACTTTTTCAGTCAGAGGGTGGTGAAGGTGTGGAATTCTCTGCCTCAGAAGGCAGTGGAGGCCAGTTCGTTGGATGCTTTCAAGAGAGAGCTGGATAGAGCTCTTAAGGATAGCGGAGTGAGGGGGTATGGGGAGAAGGCAGGAACGGGGTACTGATTGATAGTGATCAGCCATGATCGCATTGAATGGCGGTGCTGGCTCGAAGGGCTGAATGGCCTACTCCTGCACCTATTGTCTATTGTCTAACTCTACCGCTGCGCTACCATGCCGCCCAGAGGAGAAAAACACAATGTATAAAGAACATTAAACAATAAACAGACGCCGACTAAACCTTGAACAATAGCATGTTAGAACCTTGTATGGGAAAACTGACTTTGTTCCAACACTCGGCCGTATAAGGAAAAACTGACTTAATTCCAATATCGATTGGTTGTGATACTTGTAAATAACTGTGAATTCTGCGGTTTTGGGGGATAAAAGGGGCTTAATTCTAGGGGCTGGTGTGACACGTTTCCACTGGCCCCGGAGTCCGCAACTCTGTGTGTGCTTTTAGAAACCTGCCCACGAGATCTCTAATAAACTTAACAGGTAAAGTCTGTGCCGTCTCTGATTATTGTCATCCAACTGACTGCGAACGCGAAGTCGAACTCGACAGTACCAGGAGCGTAGATCCAGACTCCATTGCTCTCAGGACCTCAGGAGCCACCCACAAGCTTCTCCACACTCATAGAAACATAGAAACATAGAAAATAGGTGCAGGAGTAGGCCATTCGGCCCTTCGAGCCTGTACGCACCGCCATTCAATATGATCATGGCTGATCATCCAACTCAATATCCCGTACCTGCCTTCTCTCCATACCCCCTGATCCCTTTAGCAAAAAGGGCCACATCTAACTCCCTCTTAAATATAGCCAATGAACTGGCCTCAACTACCTTCTGTGGCAGAGAATTCCACAGACTCACCACTCTCTGTGTGAAGAAATGTTTTCTCATCTCGGTCCTAAAAGACTTCCCCCTTATCCTTAAGCTGTGACCCCTGGTTCTGGACTCCCCCAACATCGGGAACAATCTTCCCGCATCTAGCCTCTCCAACCCCTTAAGAATTTTATATGTTTCTATAAGATCCCCCCTCAGTCTTCTAAATTCCAGCGAGTACAAGCCCAGTCAATCTAGTCTTTCCTCATATGCAAGTCCCGCCATCCCAGGGATCAATCTGGTGAACCTTCTCTGTACTCCGTCTAAGGCAAAAACGTCTTTCCTCAGGTTAGGAGACCAAAACTGCACACAATACTCCAGGTGCGGTCTCACCAAGGCCCTGTACAACTGCAGCAAAACCTCCCTGCTCCTAAACTCAAATCCTCTTGCTATGAATGCCAACATACCATTCGCTTTCTTCACTGCCTGCTGCACCTGCATGCTTGCTTTCAATGACTGGTGCACCATGACACCCAGGTCACGTTGCATCTCCCCTTCTCCCAATCGGTCACCATTCAGGTAATACTCTGCTTTCCTGTTCTTGCCGCCAAAGTGGATAACCTCACATTTATCCACATTATATTGCATCTGCCATGCATTTGCCCACTCGCCTAATCTATCCAAGTCACTCTGCAGCCTCCTAGCATCCTCCTCGCAGCTAACACTGCCACCCAGCTTCGTGTCATCCCCAAACTTAGAGATGTTGCATTCAATTCCCTCGTCCAAATCATTAATATACACTGTAAATAACTGGGGTCCCAGCACTGAGCCTTGCGGTACCCCACTAGTCACTGCCTGCCATTCCGAAAAGGACCCGTTTATTCCTACTCTTTGCTTCCTGTCCCCCAACCAATTTTCTATCCACCTCAACACTGAACCCTCAATACTCCACCGTGGAAGTCCAGCACATCTCCAGGACTTCTTCAAAGACTTCTACAGACGTACCGAGGAAAACCACGATCAGGTTTCACCACAGCCCTGCCCCAAAACATCGCAAGAAATCTCAGAGTCGTAGATGTATAGACCAGACCACCACACTCCCCACCATTGTAGATGTAGTCTAGTCCGCCATTGTAGATGTAGTCCAGTCCACCATTGTAGATGTAGTCCAGTCCACCATTTTAGATGTAGTCCACACACACACACACACCACACTCCCCACCATTGTAGATGTAGCCCACACACACACACACGCACCCACACACACCCACCATTGTAGATGGTGATCCATTGGGGGATCTTATAGAGACGTGTACAAAATTATAAAAGGACTGGACAAGCTAGATGCATGAAAAATGTTCCCAATGTTGGGCGAGTCCAGAACCAGGGTCCACACACACAGTCTCAGAATAAAGGGGGAGGCCGTTTAAAACTGACTTGAGGAGGAACGTTTCCAGTTGTGAATGTGTGGGATTCTCTGCCACAGAGGGCAGTGGAGGCCGATTCACTGGATGGGTTTAAGAGAGAGTTAGATAGAGCTCTAGGGGCTAGTGGGATCAAGGGGTATGGGGAGAAGGCAGGCACGGGTTACTGATTGTGGACGATCAGGCAACGATCACATTGAATGGCGGTGCGTACAGGCTCGAAGGGCCGAATGGCCTCCTCCTGCACCTGTTGTCGATGTTTCTATGTTTCTACACCACACTCCCCACCATTGTTAGGAAAAGCGGACGTACAACGAGATCTGTGTGTCCTAGTGCATCAGTCACTGAAAGGAAGCATGCAGGTACAGCAGGCAGTGAAGAAAGCCAATGGCATGTTGGCCTTCATAACAAGAGGAGTTGAGTATAGGAGCAAAGAGGTCCTTCTGCAGTTGTACAGGGCCCTGGTGAGACCGCACCTGGAGTACTGTGTGCAGTTTTGGTCTCCAAATTTGAGGAAGGACGTCCTTGCTATTGAGGCAGTGCAGCGTAGGTTCACCAAGTTAATCCCTGGGATGGCGGGACTGTCATACGAGGAAAGATTGGATAGACTGGGCTTGTATTCACTGGAGTTTAGAAGAACGAGAGGGGGATCTTATAGAGACGTATATAAAATTATAAAAGGACTGGACAAGCTAGATGCAGGAAACATGTTCCCAATGTTGGGCGAGTCCAGAACCAGGGGCCACACAGTCTAAGAATAAAGGGGAGGCCGTTTAAAACTGAGGTGAGGAGAAACGTTTCCAGTTGTGAATGTGTGGGATTCTCTGCCACAGAGGGCAGTGGAGGCCGATTCACTGGATGGGTTTAAGAGAGAGTTAGATAGAGCTCCTGGGGCTAGTGGAATCAAGGGATAGGGGGAGAAGGCAGGCACGGGTTACTGATTGTGGACGGTCAGCTGCGAACACATTGAATGGCGGTGCGTACAGGCTCGAAGGGCCGAATGGCCTCCTCTCGTGCACCTCAGAATTAACCTGGAGAACCTACGCTGCATTCCATCAATATATACACACACAGAGTACACTGGAAACTACAGAATAGATTAAAGAGAAACGAGATAACTACGAAATAACTCAAGCTTGGTTTAGTTTAGTTGCGAGTGACCTTAGTTTAAGGAGTTGGCTGCGCCTAACGGCTGCGGCTCTCTGGCAGTCTGTTGTGTTTTTTTCTTTTTTTTTTTGTTTGTGTCGGTGTTGGGATGGTTTTTGTTTCTGTTTTTGGCTGTGTATGTGTGGTGGGGGTGTGTGGTGGGGGTGTGGGGTGGGGTGGGGGGGGTGGGGCGGGGGGGAAACCTTTATTTTATTAGGTCTCTTCCCCGGGGCGCGGCTCGGCTGCGGGCCTTAACATTGCCGGCGCAGCTCGGCCGCGGGACGTTTCAGTGCCCGGTGCGGCTTGGCCGCTGGACTTAACATCGCCCGGTGCGGCCGCGGGACGTTTCAGTGCCCGGTGCGGCTCGGCCGCGGGACGTTTCAGTGCCCGGTGCGGCTCGGCCGCGGGACGTTTCAGTGCCCGGTGCGGCTTGGCCGCTGGACTTAACATCGCCCGGTGTGGCCGCGGGACGTTTCAGTGCCCGGTGTGGCCGCGGGACGTTTCAGTGCCCGGTGCGGCTCGGCCGCGGGACGTTTCAATGCCCGGTGCGGCTCGGCCGCGGGACGTTTCAATGCCCGGTGCGGCTCGGCCGCTGGACTGAACATCGCCCGGTGTGGCCGCGGGACGTTTCAGTGCCCGGTGCGGCTCGGCCGCGGGACGTTTCAGTGCCCGGTGTGGCCGCGGGACGTTTCAGTGCCCGGTGTGGCCGCGGGACGTTTCAGTGCCCGGTGCGGCTTGGCCGCTGGACTTAACATCGCCCGGTGTGGCCGCGGGACGTTTCAGTGCCCGGTGCGGCTCGGCCGCGGGACGTTTCAGTGCCCGGTGCGGCTCGGCCGCGGGACGTTTCAATGCCCGGTGCGGCTTGGCCGCTGGACTTAACATCGCCCGGTGCGGCCGCGGGACGTTTCAGTGCCCGGTGCGGCCGCGGGACGTTTCAGTGCCCGGTGCGGCTCGGCCGCGGGACGTTTCAGTGCCCGGTGCGGCTCGGCCGCGGGACGTTTCAATGCCCGGTGCGGCTTGGCCGCTGGACTTAACATCGCCCGGTGCGGCCGCGGGACGTTTCAGTGCCCGGTGTGGCCGCGGGACGTTTCAGTGCCCGGTGCGGCTCGGCCGCGGGACGTTTCAATGCCCGGTGCGGCTTGGCCGCTGGACTTAACATCGCCCGGTGTGGCCGCGGGACGTTTCAGTGCCCGGTGCGGCTTGGCCGCTGGACTTAACATCGTCAGCGCTGTTCGGCCGCGGGACGTTTCAGTGCCCGGTGCGGCTCGGCCGCTGGACTTAACATCGCCCGGTGCGGCCGCGGGACGTTTCGGTGCCCGGGGCGGCTCGGCCGGGGGGCCTTCCATCCCCTTGCGGGGGCTGTGCGTGTCGTTTGCCTCGGTAGGGGTCGAGCTGCCTGTCCGTGGGTGCGGGGGGGAAGAGAGGGGAAGTTTTGTTGCCTCCATCACAGTGAGGGGGTGTTTGGAGTCACTGTGATGGATGTTTGTGTTGGGGTCGGGTGTCCTGTGTTCTTTTCTTTTTGCTGTGTTTTGTGTGACTGCTGGAATTTCGCTCGGTGTTGTGCCGAGTGACAATAAAGTGTTGTTATGTTGTTATGTTATGTTATCTTGTAGATGTGTATAAATGATAAGTTATTGTGTTCAGTTCTGGGCACCGTGTTACGGGAAAGATGTCGTCGAGCCGGAAAGGGTGCGGAGAAGATTCACGAGGATGTTGCCAGGACTCGAGGGGCCTGAGCTACAGGGAGAGGGGTCGGGATTAGGCTGGGACTCTATTCCTTGGAGCGCAGGAGGACGAGGGGCGATCTTATAGAGGTGTACAAAACCACGAGGGGAGTAGATGGGGCATGTTGGTCGGTGTGGGCAAAGGTGGGACTAGTGTAGATGGGGCATGTTGGCCGGTGTGGGCAAAGGTGGGACTAGTGTAGATGGGGCATGTTGGTCGGTGTGGGCAAAGGTGGGATTAGTGTAGATGGAGCATGTTGGTCGGTGTGGGCAAAGGTGGGACTAGTGTAGATGGGGCATGTTGGTCGGTGTGGGCAGGTGGGACTAGTGTAGATGGGGCATGTTGGTCGGTGTGGGCAAAGGTGGGACTAGTGTAGATGGGGCATGTTGGCCGGTGTGGGCAGGTGGGACTAGTGTAGATGGGGCATGTTGGCCGGTGTGGGTAGGTGGGACTGGTGTAGATGGGGCATGTTGGTCGGTGTGGGCTGGTGGGACTAGTGTAGATGGGGCATGTTGGTCGATGTGGGCAAAGGTGGGACTAGTGTAGATGGGGCATGTTGGTCGGTGTGGGCAAAGGTGGGACTAGTGTAGATGGGGCATGTTGGCCGGTGTGGGCAAAGGTGGGACTAGTGTAGATGGGGCATGTAGGTCGGTGTGGGCAAAGGTGGGACTAGTATAGATGGGGCATGTTGGTCGGTGTGGGCAAAGGTGGGACTAGTGTAGATGGGGCATGTTGGTCGGTGTGGGCAAAGGTGGGACTAGTGTAGATGGGGCATGTTGGCCGGTGTGGGCAGGTGGGACTAGTGTAGATGGGGCATGTTGGCCGGTGTGGGCAGGTGGGACTAGTGTAGATGGGGCATGTTGGTCGGTGTGGGCAGGTGGGACTAGTGTAGATGGGGCATGTTGGTCGATGTGGGCAAAGGTGGGACTAGTGTAGATGGGGCATGTTGGTCGGTGTGGGCAAAGGTGGGACTAGTGTAGATGGGGCATGTTGGCCGGTGTGGGCAAAGGTGGGACTAGTGTAGATGGGGCATGTAGGTCGGTGTGGGCAAAGGTGGGACTAGTATAGATGGGGCATGTTGGTCGGTGTGGGAAAAGGTGGGACTAGTGTAGATGGGGCATGTTGGTCGGTGTGGGCAAAGGTGGGACTAGTGTAGATGGGGCATGTCGGTCGGTGTGGGCAAAGGTGGGACTAATGTAGATGAGGCATGTTGGCCGGTGTGGGCAGGTGGGACTAGTGTAGATGGGGCATGTTGGCCGGTGAGGGCAGGTGGGACTAGTGTAGATGGGGCATGTTGGCCGGTGTGGGCAGGTGGGACTAGTGTAGATGGGGCATGTTGGTCGGTGTGGGCAGGTGGGACTAGTGTAGATGGGGCATGTTTGTGGGTGTGGGCAGGTGGGACTAGTGTAGATGGGGCATGTTGGTCGGTGTGGGCAGGTGGGACTAGTGTAGATGGGGCATGTTGTTCGGTGTGGGCAGGTGGGACTAGTGTAGATGGGGCATGTTGGCCGGTGTGGGCAGGTGGGACTAGTGTAGATGGGGCATGTTGGTCGGTGTGGGCAGGTGGGACTAGTGTAGATGGGGCATGTTGGTCGGTGTGGGCAGGTGGGACTAGTGTAGATGGGGCATGTTGGTCGGTGTGGGCAGGTGGGACTAGTGTAGATGGGGCATGTTGGTCGGTGTGGGCAGGTGGGACTAGTGTAGATGGGGCAAGTTGGTCGGTGTGGGCAAAGGTAGGACTAGTGTAGATGGGCATGTTGGTCGGTGTGGGCAGGTGGGACTAGTGTAGATGGAGCATGTTGGTCGCTGTGGGCAAAGGTGGGACTAGAGTACATGGGGCATGTTGGTCGGTGTGGGCAAAGGTGGGACTAGTGTAGATGGGGCATGTTGGTCGGTGTGGGCAAAGGTGGGACTAGTGTAGATGGGGCATGTTGGCCGGTGTGGGCAGGTGGGACTAGTGTAGATGGGGCATGTTGGTCGATGTGGGCAAAGGTGGGTCTAGTGTAGATTGGGCATGTTGGTCGGTGTGGGCAAAGGTGGGACTAGTGTAGATGGGGCATGTTGGCCGGTGTGGGCAAAGGTGGGACTAGTGTAGATGGGGCATGTAGGTCGGTGTGGGCAAAGGTGGGACTAGTATAGATGCGGCATGTTGGTCGGTGTGGGCAAAGGTGGGACTAGTGTAGATGGGGCATGTTGGTCGGTGTGGGCAGGTGGGACTAGTGTAGATGGGGCATGTTGGCCGGTGTGGGCAGGTGGGACTAGTGTAGATGGGGCATGTTGGCCAGTGTGGGCAGGTGGGACTAGTGTAGATGGAGCATGTTGGTCAGTGTGGGCAGGTGGGACTAGTGTAGATGGGGCATGTTGGCCGGTGTGGGCAGGTGGGACTAGTGTAGATGGAGCATGTTGGTCAGTGTGGGCAGGTGGGACTAGTGTAGATGGGGCATGTTGGTGGGTGTGGGCAGGTGGGACTAGTGTAGATGGGGCATGTTGGTCGGTGTGGGCAGGTGGGATTAGTGTAGATGGGGCATGTTGGTCGGTGTGGGCAGGTGGGACTAGTGTAGATGGGGCATGTTGGCTGGTGTGGGCAAAGGTGGGACTAGTGTAGATGGGGCATGTTGGTTGGTGTGGGCAAAGGTGGGACTAGTGTAGATGGGGCAAGTTGGTCGGTGTGGGCAAAGGTGGGACTAGTATAGATGGGCCATTGTAAACATCACATTAAACCGGCTGGCATCATATTTAGCCTCATCAGGTGATAATGTTTGGTTTCACCTGTCCACGACTCTGGAATTTAGAGAACTTCATGGTGTTGTTCTCCATTCCTGTTGAACAAGGAAGAATCTTGTCTCGGTCCAACAACTCAAATACCCTCTCCAATCCTTTCTAAAAAAAAATGTTTCCGAACCAAAAATAAATTGGCTCGATTATTTACAAAAACAACGTACAAAACAATGAAGGGGAGGCCATTTAAAACTGAGGTGAGGAGGAACGTTTCCAGTTGTGAAAGTGTGGGATTCTCTGCCACAGAGGGCAATGGAGGCCGATTCACTGGATGGGTTTAAGAGAGAGTTAGATAGAGCTCTAGGGGCTAGTGGAATCAAGGGGTATGGGGAGAAGGCAGGCACGGGTTACTGATTGTGGACGATCAGGCAACGATCACATTGAATGGCGGTGCGTACAGGCTCGAAGGGCCGAATAGCCTCCTCCTGCACCTGTTGTCGATGTTTCTATGTTTCTACACCACACTCCCCACCATTGTTAGGAACAGGGGACGTACAACGAGATCTGGGTGTCCTAGTGCATCAGTCACTGAAAGGAAGCATGCAGGTACAGCAGGCAGTGAAGAAAGCCAATGGCATGTTGGCCTTCATAACAAGAGCAGTTGAGTATAGGAGCAAAGAGGTCCTTCTGCAGTTGTACAGGGCCCTGGTGAGACCGCACCTGGAGTACTGTGTGCAGTTTTGGTCTCCAAATTTGAGGAAGGACGTCCTTGCTATTGAGGCAGTGCAGCGTAGGTTCACCAGGTTAATCCCTGGGATGGCGGGACTGTCATACGAGGAAAGATTGGATAGACTGGGCTTGTATTCACTGGAGTTTAGAAGGACGAGAGGGGGATCTTATAGAGACGTGTAAAATTATAAAAGGACTGGACAAGCTAGATGCAGGAAACATGTTCCCAATGTTGGGCGAGTCCAGAACCAGGGGCCACACAGTCTAAGAATAAAGGGGAGGCCGTTTAAAACTGAGGTGAGGAGAAACGTTTCCAGTTGTGAATGTGTGGGATTCTCTGCCACAGAGGGCAGTGGAGGCCGATTCACTGGATGGGTTTAAGAGAGAGTTAGATAGAGCTCCTGGGGCTAGTGGAATCAAGGGATAGGGGGAGAAGGCAGGCACGGGTTACTGATTGTGGACGGTCAGCTGCGAACACATTGAATGGCGGTGCGTACAGGCTCGAAGGGCCGAATGGCCTCCTCTCGTGCACCTCAGAATTAACCTGGTGAACCTACGCTGCATTCCATCAATATATACACACACAGAGTACACTGGAAACTACAGAATAGATTAAAGAGAAACGAGATAACTACGAAATAACTCAAGCTTGGTTTAGTTTAGTTTCGAGTGACCTTAGATTAATGATCTTGTAGATGTGTATAAATGATAAGTTATTGTGTTCAGTTCTGGGCACCGTGTTACGGGAAAGATGTCGTCGAGCCGGAAAGGGTGCGGAGAAGATTCACGAGGATGTTGCCAGGACTCGAGGGGCCTGAGCTACAGGGAGAGGGGTCGGGATTAGGCTGGGACTCTATTCCTTGGAGCGCAGGAGGACGAGGGGCGATCTTATTGAGGTGTACAAAACCACGAGGGGAGTAGATGGGGCATGTTGGTCGGTGTGGGCAAAGGTGGGACTAGTGTAGATGGGGCACGTTGGTCGGTGTGGGCAAAGGTGGGACTAGTGTAGATGGGGCACGTTGGTCGGTGTGGGCAAAGGTGGGACTAGTGTAGATGGGGCATGTTGGCCGGTGTGGGCAAAGGTGGGACTAGTGTAGATGGGGCATGTTGGTCGGTGTGGGCAAAGGTGGGACTAGTGTAGATGGGGCATGTTTGTCGGTGTTGGCAAAGGTGGGACTAGTGTAGATGGGGCATGCTGGTCGGTGTGGGCAAAGTTGGGACTAGTGTAGATGGGGCATGTTTGTCGGTGTGGGCATAGATGGGACTAGTGTAGATGGGGCATGTTGGTCGGTGTGGGCAGGTGGGACTAGTGTAGATGGAGCATGTTGGTCGGTGTGGGCAGGTGGGACTAGTGGAGATGGGGCATGTTGGTCGGTGTGGGCAAAGGTGGGACTAGTGTAGATGGGGCATGTTGGTCGGTGTGGGCAAAGGTGGGACTAGTGTAGATGGGGCATGTTGGTCGGTGTGGGCAAAGGTGGGATTAGTGTAGATGGGGCATGTTTGTCGGTGTTGGCAAAGGTGGGACTAGTGTAGATGGGGCATGTTGGTCGGTGTGGGCAAAGGTGGGACTAGTGTAGATGGGGCATGTTGGTCGGTGTGGGCAAAGGTGGGACTAGTGTAGATGGGGCATGTTGTTCGGTGTGGGCAAAGGTTTGACTAGTATAGATGGGGCATGTTGGTCAGTGTGGGCAAAGGTGGGACTAGTGTAGATGGGGCATGTTGGTCGGTGTGGGCAAAGGTGTGACTAGTGTAGATGGGGCATGTTGGTCGGTGTGGGCAAAGGTGGGACTAGTGTAGATGGGGCATGTTGTTCGGTGTGGGCAGGTGTGACTAGTATAGATGGGGCATGTTGGCCGGTGTGGGCATGTAGGGCCGGAGGGCCTGTTTCCAATCTGTGCGACTGAGAATCAGATAAACAAATAATTTTGGAATAACTGAAGCAGAAACTCTCTGTGTTGGAAAATCAAAACAGGTTTAATATGAGGAAATAGAAACCATTCTCTCCCTCTGGTTTTTCCAGATGCCAAGGATTCCTTCCTCGTTCTTCAACAATACGTGCCAACGATTTGGAAATACCCTTTTGTGATATTAATCAAGGTTAGACTTCCCAAAAACCAACAAATCACACATCTGTGTATTACACTGAAAGGAAGCATGCAGGTACAGCAGGCAGTGAAGAAAGCCAATGGCATGTTGGCCTTCATAGAAACATAGACATAGAAACATAGAAAATAGGTGCAGGAGTAGGCCATTCGGCCCTTCGAGCCTGTACGCACCGCCATTCAATATGATCATGGCCGATCATCCAACTCAGTATCCCGTACCTGCCTTCTCTCCATACCCCCTGATCCCTTTAGCCACAAGGGCCACATCTAACTCCCTCTTAAATATATCCAATGAACTGGCCTCAACTACCTTCTGTGGCAGAGAATTCCACAGATTCACCACTCTCTGTGTGAAAAAAAACTTTCTCATCTCGGTACCAAAAGACTTCCCCCTTATCCTTAAACTGTGTCCCCTTGTTCCGGACTTCCCCAACATCGGGAACAATCTTCCTGCATCTAGCCTCTCCAACACCTTAAAATTTTTGTATGTTTCTATAAGATCCCCCCTCAGTCTTCTAAATTCCAGCGAGTACAAGCCGAGTCTACCCAGTCTTTTATGACAAGAGGAGTTGAGTATAGGAGCAAAGAGGTCCTTCTGCAGTTGTACAGGGCCCTACTGAGACCGCACCTGGAGTACTGTGTGCAGTTTTGGGCTCCTAGTCGCGCCAGTCTTTCAACGTATGACAGTCCCGCCATTCCGAGAATTAACCTGGTGAACCTACGCTGCACGCCCTCAATAGCAAGGACGCCCTTCCTCAAATTTGGAGACCAAAACTGCACAAAGTACTCCAGGTGAGGTCTCACTAGGGCCCTGTACAACTGCAGAAGGACCTCTTTGCTCCTATACTCAACTCCTCTTGTCATGAAAGACTGGATAGACTCCGTCCGTCCCCTCCCTCCCTCCCTCCCTCCCTCCCTCCCTCCCTCCCTCCCTCCCTCCCTCCCTCCCTCCCTCCCTCCCTCCCTCCCTCCCTCCCTCCCTCCCTCCCTCCCTCCCTCCCTCCCTCCCTCCCTCCCTCCCTCCCTCCCTCCCTCCTCCCCTCCCTCCCTCCCTCCCTCCCTCCCTCCCTCCCTCCCCCAGGGTTATAAGAGGGGACAGGGCGGGTGTCGTGGGGAGATGGAGATGAAGATTGTTCCTGGGAGTGGCGTTACTCCTCTGCTGGGCGGCAGAAGGTGGGTGGGGGGGCTTTGGTCTGGTGGTCTCTCCCCCCTCTCTCCCCCCTCTCTCTCCCCCTCCTCCCCATCTTCTCTCCCCCCCCCTTCTGTCCCATCCTCTCCCCATCTTCTCCCCCTCTCACTCGTGTCCCAACTCTCTCCCCAACTCTCTCCCCAACTCCCATACCTCCCCACCTTCTCTCCTCTCTCTCCCCGTCCCCCATCCTCTCCCCCTCGTGTCCCAGGTCTCTCCCCAACCCTTTCCATCTCAATCCCGGGTCTCTGCTCAACTCTCTCTCCCCCCCCCATCTCTCCCCACTTTCTCCCCCCTCTCTCCCCCTCTCCTCCCTCTCCACCCTCTCTCTCCCCCCGGGTCTCTCTCAGACTCCTCCTGACCCGAATTTCTCCCCCATCTCCCCACCCTCTCCCCATCCTCTTCCCCCTCTTCTCACCCCTCTCCCCACCTTCTCTCCCTCTCTCCCCACCTTCTCTCCCCTTCTCCCCAACTCTCCCCATCCCCATCTCTCCCCCTCTCCCCACCTTCTCTCTTCCCCCTCTCCATCCTCTCCCCACCTTCTCTCCCCCCTCTCCCCACCTTCTCTCCCCACCCTCTCTCCCCCTCTCCCCACCTCTCTCTCCCCCTCTCCCCAACCTCTCTCCCCCTCTCCCCCACCCTCTCCTCCCCCTCTCCCCACCCTCTCCCCTCTCTCCCCACCTTCTCTCCCCCTCCCCCACCTTCTCCCCATCTTCTCCCCCCTCTCCATCGTTTCCCAGGACTCTCCCCAACTCCCCATCTCTCCCCACTTTCTCCCCCTCTCTTCACCTCTCCATCCTCTCCCATCCTCTCTCCCCCCCCCGGGTCTCTCTCAGACAACTCTTGACCCGAATTTCTTCTTCCATCTCCCCACATCCTCTCCCCCTCTCTCCCGGTTCTCCCCACCTTCTCTCCCCACTTTCTCCCCCTCTCTCCCCCTCTCCCCACCTTCTCTCCCCACCTTCTCTCCCCCTCTCCCCCCCTTCTCTCCCCACCTTCTCTCCCCCATCTCCCCACCCCTCTCTCCCCTCTCTCCCCACATTCTCTCCCCCTCTCCTCACCTTCTCTCCCCTCTCCCCACCTTCTCTCCCCATCTCCCCACCCTCTCTCCCCCTCTCTCCCCACATTCTCTCCCCCCTTCTCTCCCCCTCTCCCCACATTCTCTCCCCCTCTCCTCACCTTCTCTCCCCCTCTCCCCAACTTCTCTCCCCACCTTCTCTCCCCCCCTTCTCTCCCCCTCTCCCCCTTCTCTCCCCCTCTCCCCCTCTCCTCCCCTTCTCTCCCCACCTTCTCTCCCCCTGTCCCCCCCCTTCTCTCCCCCCCTCTCCCCACCTTCTCTCCCCACCTTCTCTCCCCCTCTCCCCCTCTTCTCTCCCCTCTCCTCACCTCTCTCCCCCTCTCCCCCCCTTCTCTCCCCCTCTCCCCCCCCTTCTCTCCCCCTCTCCTCACCTTCTCTCCCCTCTCCCCACCTTCTCTCCCCCTCTCCCCACTTTCTCTCCCCCCTCTCCCCACCTTCTCCCACCCTCTCTCCACCTCTCTCCCCCCTCTCTCCACCTCACTCCCCCTCTCCCCACCTCCTCCCCTCCTCTCCCCACCCCTCTCCCCCTCTCTCCCACCCTCTCTCCCCCTCTCCCAACCTCTCTCTCCCCCTCTCCCCACCCTCTCTCCCCCTCTCCCCACCTTCTCTCCCCCTCTCTCCCCCTCTCCCTACCTTCTCTCCCCCCCTCTCCCCACCATCTCTCCCCCTCTCCCCATTCTCTCTCCCCCCTCTCCCCACCTTCTCTCCCCCTCTCCCCACCCCATCTCCCCCTCTCCCCACTCTCTCTCCCCCTCTCCCCACCTTATCTCCCCCTCTCCCCACCTTCCCTCCCCCTCTCCCCACCCTCTCCCCACCTTCTCTCCCCACCTTCTCTCCCCCTCTCCCCAACTCTCTCCCCACTCTCCCCATCCTCTCTCCCTCGTGTCCCGGCTCTCTCAACCCTCCACAACTGAATCCCGGGTCTCTCTCCAACTCTCTCCCTCTCCCTCACTGTCTCTCCCCTCTACTCCGGGTCTCCCCCTCTCTCCCCCACCTTCTCCCTCGGGTCTCTCCCCTTCTCCCCCTCTTTCCCTCGTGTCCCATCCTCTCCCCCCCCGGGTCTCTCCAATCCTCTCTCCATCGTGTCCCATCCTCTCCCCCCGACTCCCATCCTCTCCCCACCTTCTCTTCCTCTCTCCACACCCTCTCTCCCCCCTCTCCCCCACCCTCTCTCCCCCTCCCCCCCCCCCATCTCCCTCGTCCTCCCATCCTCTCCCCGTCCCCCTCTCCGCACCCTCTCTCCCCCCCTCTCCCCCGGGTCTCTCCCCTTCTCCCCCTCTTTCCCTCGTGTCCCATCCTCTCCCCCCCGGGTCTCTCCAATCCTCTCTCCCCCACCCAACCTCTCCCCCCCCGTCTCCCATCCTCTCCCCACCCTCTCTCCTCCCCCCCCCCCCTCTCCCTCGTCTCCCATCCTCTCCCCACCTTCTCTCCCGCCTCCCTGTCCCCTCTCTCCGCCGTCTTCCCCCTCTCCCCCCTGGGTCTCTTTCCGTCTCCTCCTGACCCTCTCTCCACCCTCTTCCCCGTCTCCCCACCCCCTCTCCCTCATGTCCCAGGTCTCTCCCCACCCCTCTCCATCTCAATCCCGGGTCTCTCCCCAACTCTCTCCCTCTCCCTCACCGTCTCTCCCCCTCTACTCCCGGGCCTCCCCCCTCCCCATCTCCCCACTCCCCGTCTCCCCACCCTCTCTCTCCCCCCGGGTCTCCCCTCTCTCCCCACCCCCTCTCCCTCGTGTCCCGGCTCTCCCAACCCCCCGCCACCGCATCTCAATCCCGGGTCTCTGCTCAAATCTCCCCCCCCCCTCACCCGTTTCCCCATCCTCTCTCCCATTCCCCCCCCCCCCCCCCCGGGTCTCTCTCCGTCTCCTCCTGACCCGAATTCTCTCCCGAATGTCTCCCACCTCCCCCCCACCACCCCCTTTCCCCCTCTACTCCCCACCCTCTCCCCATCGCTCCCCACCGACCCTATTCTCTCCTCCCGTCTCCCCATCCCCTCTCCTCCGTGTCTCCCCCCTCCCCCCCCACCATCTCCCCCACCCTCTCTCCCACCCTCTACTCCCAGGTCTCTCCCCCACCTCTCCACCGTCTCCCCCTCTCCCCAAAACCCTCCCCCTCGTGTCCAGGCTCTCCCGACCCCCCTCCCATCTCAATCCCGGGTCTCTCCCCAACTCTCTCTCCCCCTCTCCCCACATCCTCTCCCCTCTCTCTTCTCTCCCCCCGTCCCCCTCTCCCTCGTGTCCCGGCTCTCCCCCTTCTCCCAACCCTTCTCCCAACCCTCTACATCTCAATCCCGGGTCTCTCCCGTCTCCCCCCTTCTCTCCCAACCCTTCTCCCCGTCCTCTCTCCCTCTCTTTCTCGTCTCCCCATCCTCTCCCCCCTCTTCCCCCTCTCCCCACCCCCCCTCTCTCCCCCCCCCCGGGTCTCTCTCCGTCTCCTCCTGACCCGAATTTCTCTCCGAATGTCTCCCCCCTCCCCCCCACCACCCCTTTCCCCCTCTACTCCCCACCCTCTCCCCATCGCTCCCGCACTGATCCTATTCTCTCCCCCCGTCTCCCCATCCCCTCTCCTCCCGTGTCTCCCCCCTCCCCCCACCCTCTCCCCCACCCTCTCTCCCACCCTCTACTCCCAGGTCTCTCCCCCCCCATCCCCCTCTCCACCGTCTCTCCCCCCTCTCCCCAAACCCCTCTTCCTCGTGTCCAGGCTCTCCCAACCCCCCCCCCATCTCAATCCCGGGTCTCTCCCCCAACTCTCTCTCCCCCTCTCCCCACATCCTCTCCCTTTCTCTTCTCTACCCCCGTCCCCG
>NC_135995.1:7125976-7163476 GCF_053455715.1 Rhinoraja longicauda
GAGGAGGGAGGGAGGGAGGGAGGGAGGGAGGGAGGGAGAGGGAGAGTGAGATAGGATGGGAGAGGAGGTAGAGGAGAGAGAGGGGGAGAGAGGGAGGAGGGGAGAGATGGAGGGGGAAGAGGGGGGAGAGTGAGGGAGAGGGAGGGAGATGGTGAGTGAAGAGGAGAAGGGAGGGTGGGGAGGAGGAGAGGGGGGGAGTGGAGGTAGAGACATGGGAGAGAGGGAGAGGGTGAGAGAGAGGGGGAGGGAGGGGGAGAGAGAGGGAGAGGGGACGAGGCGAGAGGGAGAGGGGAGAGAGGGAAGGGGAAAATGGGGAGAAGGAGGGAGTGAAGGGAGGGAGGGAGAGAGAGGGAGGGAGGGGTGAGAGAGAGGGGGAGGGAGGGGGAGAGAGAGGGAGGGGAGGAAGAGAGGCAGGGGAGGTAGAGGAGGTAGAGACAGAGGGGAGAGAGGGAGTGGAGAGGAGGGTGGGAGTGGGGACGAGAGAGAGGGGGAGGAGAGGAGGAAGGAGGGAGAGGGAGTGGAGAGAGGGATTGAAGGAGGTAGGGGAGGTAGAGAGGGAGGGAGAGGGGGAGTGGAGGGAGGGAGGGTGGGAGAGGGGGAGTGGAGGGAGGGGGAGTGGAGGGAGGGGGGTAGGGTACGGGGGTGTGTGAGTCTGTGACTGTCACCAACATCCTGAACTGCCTGAGTGTGAATAAACCTTCATCACAACTTCTACTGTTGACTGTGGAGTTTGGAGGGAGAGGGGGAGGGAGGGAGGGAGGAGGGAGGGAGGGGAGAGGGAGGGAGGGAGGGAGGAGAGGGTGAAGGGAGGGGGGGATGGAGGGAGGGAGGGAGGGAGGGAGGGAGGTAGGGAGGGAGGGAGGGAGGGAGGGGAGGGAGGGAGGGAGGGAGGGAGGAGGGAGGGAGGGAGGGAGGGAGGGGGTGATGGGAGGGGGGAGAGGGGAGGGGGGAGGGGTGGGAGGGGAGAGATGGAGGGCGCGAGGAAGTAGAGAAGGAGGGGGATTGAGGGGAGAGAGGGAGGGAGAGTGAGGGAGTGGGTGGGAGAGGGAGGAGTTGTTGAGTGAAGAGTAGAAGGGAGGGAGGGGAGAAAGTGATGGGGAAAGGGAGGGGGTGAGAGGGAGGGAGAGAGAGGGGGGGAAGATGGGGAGAGAGGGAGGTTGGGAGAGGGAGAGGGGGGAGGGGAGAGATAGAGGGGGGAAATGGGGAGGGACGGGAGGGGGAGGTAGTGAGGGAGAGAGGAGGAGAGAGGGGAGAGAGAGAGGGGAGAGGGGGAGGGAGGGAGAGAGAGGAGAGGGGTGGGGAGAGAAAGAAAGGGAGAGGGAGTGGGTGGGAGAGGAGGTAGAGACAGAGGGGAGGTAGAGAGAGAGGGAGGGGAGAGGGGGAGGTTGGGAGAGGGAAGATTGCGAGAGAGAGGGAGAGGGGAGGGAGAGAGAGAGAGGGACGGGGCGAGAGAGGGGGGTTTACTTTAGTTTAGTTTAAAGACACACAGCGCGGAAACAGGCCCTTCGGCCCATCGAGTCCGTCTGTGACGACCAGCGATCCCCGCACACTAACACTATCCCACACACACACACACACTGACACTATCCCACACACACACACACACTGGGGACAATTTACAATCTCACACCGAAGCCAATTAACCTACAAACCCGCACGCACGCACGTCTTTGTGGAGTGTGGGAGGAAACCGGAGCGCCCGGAGAAACCCACCCGGTCCGACGTTAATCTGGTGATCCGCTGAATACAAGCCCAGTCGCTCCAGTCTTTCAACGTACGAGGTGTGAAGTGGAGAAGGGAGGGTGGGGAGAGATAGAGGTGGAAGATGGGGCGAGAGAGGGAGTGAAGGGAGGAGGGAGGGGGGAGAGAAAGAGAGTGAAGGGAGGGGGGAGGGAGGGGGGAGGGAGCGGGAGGAGAGGGGGAGTGGAGGGAGGGGGGTAGGGTACGGAGTGTGTGAGACTGTGACTGTCACCAACATCCTGAACTGCCCGTGTGTGAATAAACCTTCATCACAACATCTACTGTTGACTGTGGAGTTTGGCGGGAGAGAGGGAGGGAGGGAGGGAGGGAGGGAGGGAGGGAGGGAGGGAGGGAGGGAGGGAGGGAGGGAGGGAGGGAGGGAGGGAGGGAGGGAGGGAGGGAGGGAGGGAGAGGAGGGAGGGAGGAGAGAGGGAGGGGAGAGGAGGGAGTGGGAGGGAGGGAGGGAGGGGGTGAGGGAGGGGGGGAGAGGGGAGGGGACGGGAGGGTGGGAGGGGAGAGATGGAGGGAGAGAGGAGGTAGAGAGGGAGGGGGTGAGGGGACAGAGGGAGGGAGAGTGAGGGAGTGGGTGGGAGAGGGAGGAGTTGTTGAGTGAAGAGTAGAAGGGAGGGAGGGGAGAGGGAGGAGAGGAAAGGAGAGAGAGAGGGGAGAGGGGGAGAGAGGGAGAGAGAGGGAGAGAGAGGGAGAGGGGTGGGGAGACAAAGAAAGGGAGAGGGAGTGGGTGGAGAGGAGGTAGAGACAGAGGGACGGTAGAGAGGGAGGGAGGGGAGAGGGGGAGGTTGGGAGAGGGAAGATTGCGAGAGAGAGGGAGAGGGGAGGGGAGAGAGAGAGAGTGGGACGGGGCGAGAGAGGGGGGTTTAGTTTAGTTTAGTTTAAAGACACACAGCGCGGACACAGGCCCTTCGGCCCATCGAGTCCGTCTGTGACGACCAGCGATCCCCGCACACTAACACTATCCACACACACACACACACACTAACACTATCCCACACACACACACACTAACACTGGGGGACAATTTACAATCTCACACCGAAGCCAATTAACCTACAAACCCGCACGCACGCACGTCTTTGTGGAGTGTGGGAGGAAACCGGAGCGCCGGAGAATACCCACGCGGTCCGACGTTAATCTGGTGATCCACTGAATACAAGCCCAGTCGCTCCAGTCTTTCAACGTACGAAGTGTGAAGTGGAGAAGGGAGGGTGGGGAGAACGTGATGGGGAAAGGGAGGGGTTGAGAGGGAGGGAGGGAGGGGAGAGATAGAGGGGAAAGATGGGGAGAGAGAGGGAGTGAAGGGGGAGAGGGAGATGGAGAGAGGGGGAGAGGAGGGGTGGGAGGGGAGAGGGACTGGAGGAGGGAGGGAGGGTGGGAGAGGAGAGAGGGAGGGGAGAGACAGGGAGGATGGGGAGAAAGTGACGGGGAAAGGGAGGGGGCAAGAGGGTGGAGGGGAGAGATAGAGGGGGAAGATGGGAGAGAGAGGAAGTGAAGGGAGAGCGAGAGGGAGAGGAGAGAGGGGAGGGAGGGGGAGGGAGAGGGGGCGTGAAGGGAGGGGAGAGAGGGGGGAGATAGGGGAAATGGGGAGAGGGAGAGGAGAGAGTCGAGGGAGGGTTGAGAGAGGGAGGGTGGGGAGAAATTGATGGGGAAAGGGAGGGAGTGAGAGGGAGGGTGGGAAAAAGGTGAGAGGGAGAGGGGGGAGAGATGGAGGGGGAGAGGGAGGGAAGGTAGAGAGGGAGAGGGAGGTTGGGGGAGGGGAGAGGGAGGAGAGGGAGGGAGGGAGAGGGAGGGGGAGTGGAGGGAGGGGGCAGGGTACGGAGTGTGTGAGACTGTGACTGTCACCAACATCCTGAACTGCCCGTGTGTGAATAACCTTCATCACAACTTCTACTGTTGACTGTGGAGTATGGAGGGAGAGAGGGAGGGAGGGAGGGAGGGAGGGAGGGAGGGAGGAGGGAGGAGGGAGGGAGGGGGGTGGGAGGGAGGGAGGGAGGGAGGGAGGGAGGGAGGGATGGGGGGAGGGAGGGAGGGATGGAGGGAGGGGGAGGGAGGGATGGAGGGAGGGAGGGAGGGAGGGAGGGAGGGAGGGAGGGAGGGGAGGGAGGGAGGGAGGGAGGGAGGGAGGGAGGGAGGGAGGGAGGGAGGGAGGGAGGGAGGAGGGAGGGAAGGGAGGGAGGGAGGGAGGGAGGGAGGGAGGGAGGGAGGGAGGGAGGGAGGGAGGGAGGGAGGAGGGAGGGAGGGAGGGAGGGAGGAGGGAGGGAGGGGAGAGGGAGGGAGGAGAGAGGGAGAGACGCTGACCATAATGCGGCACAATCTTGGTTTACGGAATTGCCCACAGATGTATCATATCATATCATATCATATCATATATATACAGCCGGAAACAGGCTTTTCGGCCCTCCAAGTCCGTGCCGCCCAGTGATCCCCGCACATTAACACTATCCTACACCCACTAGGGACAATTTTTACATTTACCCAGCCAATTAACCTATATACCTGTACGTATCTTGAAGCTCTGGGAATCAGACTCTGCTCCTCAGTTTGAGACTTGGTTCAGTGAATTAATGGGCATCTTCCAGGTGGAGAGGCTGAGATACGAATGGTCTGGGAACCCCCAGAGGTTCTTCAACATCTGGAGCCCAGCGCTGCAGCATATTGAGGACAAGTGAGACTATCCCCTCAATGCCTCGCGCTTTTGTACCTGTGGATCCAGCAGTGAAAACACCGAAATATTTGACTGGTGAAAATTACCTCGACTTAGAGAGAGAGAGAGTCTGAGGGGAGGGAGGAGAGACTGAGGGGAGAGGGGGTAGAGAGGGAGGGGAGAGTGGGAGGGGAGAGGGGGTAGAGAAGGAGGGGAGAGTGGGAGGGAGGGGGGAGGTTGGGAGGGAGAGGGGGAGGGAGAGGGAGGGAGATGGTGAGTGAAGAGGAGAAAGGAGGGTGGGGAGAAGTGATGGGGAAAGGGAGGGGGGAGGTAGAGAGGGGAGTGGAGGGAGGGGAGAGGGGGACAGGAGGTAGAGAGGGAGGGAGAAAGGGAAGGAGGGGAGAGAGGGAGAGGGTGAGAGGGGGGAGGGGGAGGGTAGCGAGAGAGGGAGAGGGGGAGAGGAGGTAGAAAGGCGAGGAGAGAGGGGGGAGGGGAGTAGGGGAGAGAGAGGGAGGGGAGAGGGAGAAGATGGGGAGAGAGAGGGAGTGAGTGGAGAGAGGGGAGGGGAGAATGGGAGGTTGGGAGAGAGGGAGGGGAGGTAGAGACAGAGGGGAGAGAGGGAGTGGAGGTAGAGAGGGAGGGGAGAGTGGGAGGGGAGAGAGGGAGAGAGAGAGGGGAGAGAGGTAGAGAGAGACAGGGAGTGAAGGGAGGGAGGGGAGGGTGGGAGAGGAGGTAGAGACAGAGGGGAGAGAGGGTGGAGGGAGGGGAGGAGGTGAGGGAGAGTGGGTGGGTGGGGAGATAGAGAGAGGAGAGGGGGAGGGGAGATAGAGAGAGTGGGATGGGGCGAGAGAGGGGGGTTTAGTATAGTTTAGTTTAGTTTAGAGACACACTGCGCGGAAACAGGACCTTCGGCCATCAAGTCCGTGCCGACCAGCGATCCCCGCACACACACAGTAACACTATCCCACACACACACACACACACACACAGGGGGACAATTTACAATCTCACACCGAAGCCAATTAACCTACAAACCCGCACGCACGCACGTCTTTGTGGAGTGTGGGAGGAAACCGGAGCGCCCGGAGAAAACCCACGCGGTCCGACGTTAATCTGTGATCCAGTGAACACAAGCCCAGTCGCTGCAGTCTTTCAACGTACGACAGTCCCGCCATTCCGGGATTAACCTGGTGAAGAAGTGTCTCGACCCAAAACGTCGCCCGTTCCTTCTCTCCAGAGATGCTGCCCGACCCCTGAGTTACTCCAGGAGGGAGGGAGGGGAGAGGGGGAGTGGAGGGAGGGGGGTAGGGTTCGGGGTGTGTGAGTCTGTGACTGTCACCAACATCCTGAACTGCCTGTGTGTGAATAAACC
Source organism: Rhinoraja longicauda (assembly GCF_053455715.1). Classification (NCBI taxonomy): domain Eukaryota; kingdom Metazoa; phylum Chordata; class Chondrichthyes; order Rajiformes; family Arhynchobatidae; genus Rhinoraja; species Rhinoraja longicauda. Next base: position 7,131,748 of record NC_135995.1, read on the forward strand.
TTTATCACAACTTCTACTGTTGACTGTGGAGGTTTGGAGGGAGGAGGGAGGGAGGGAGGGAGGGAGGGAGGGAGGGAGGGAGAGGGAGGGAGGGAGGGAGGGAGGGAGGGAGAGGGTGAAGGGAGGGGGGGAGGGAGGAGGGAGGGAGGGGGGGAGGGAGGGAGGGAGGGAGGGAGGGAGGGAGGGAGGGAGGGAGGGAGGGAGGGAGGGAGGGAGGGAGGGAGGGAGGGAGGGAGGGAGGGAGGGAGGGAGGGAGGGAGGGAGGGAGGGAGGGAGGGAGGGAGGGAGGGAGGGAGGGAGGGGGTGATGGAGGGGGGAGAGGGGAGGGGGGAGGGGTGGGAGGGGAGAGATGGAGGGCGCGAGAAGTAGAGAAGGAGGGGGATTGAGGGGAGAGAGGGAGGGAGAGTGAGGGAGTGGGTGGAGAGGGAGGAGTTGTTGAGTGAAGAGTAGAAGGGAGGGAGGGGAGAAAGTGATGGGGAAAGGGAGGGGGTGAGAGGGAGGGGAGAGAGAGGGGGGAAGATGGGGAGAGAGGAGGTTGGGAGAGGGAGAGGGGGGAGGGGAGAGATAGAGGGGGAAGATGGGGAGGGACGGGAGGGGAGGTAGTGAGGGAGAGAGGAGGAGAGAGGGAAGGAGAGAGAGAGGGGAGAGGGGGAGGGAGGGAAGGAGAGAGAGAGGGGAGAGAGGGAGGGAGAGAGAGGGAGAGGGGTGGGGAGAGAAAGAAAGGGAGAGGGAGTGGGTGGGAGAGGAGGTAGAGACAGAGGGGAGGTAGAGAGGGAGGGAGGGGAGAGGGGGAGGTTGGGAGAGGGAAGATTGCGAGAGAGAGGGAGAGGGGAGGGGAGAGAGAGAGAGTGGGACGGGGGCGAGAGAGGGGGGTTTAGTTTAGTTTAGTTTAAAGACACACAGCGCAGACACAGGCCCTTCGGCCCATCGAGTCCGTCTGTGACGACCAGCGATCCCGCACACTAACACTATCCACACACACACACACACACTAACACTATCCCACACACACACACACTAACACTGGGGGACAATTTACAATCTCACACCGAAGCCAATTAACTACAAACCCGCACGCACGCACGTCTTTGTGGAGTGTGGGAGGAAACCGGAGCGCCCGGAGAAAACCCACCCGGTCCGACGTTAATCTGGTGATCCGCTGAATACAAGCCCAGTCGCTCCAGTCTTTCAACGTACGAAGTGTGAAGTGGAGAAGGGAGGGTGGGGAGAACGTGATGGGGAAAGGGAGGGGTTGAGAGGGAGGGAGGGGAGAGACAGGGAGGATGGGGAGAAAGTGACGGGGAAAGGGAGGGGCAAGAGGGTGGAGCGGAGAGATAGAGGGGGAAGATGGGGAGAGAGAGGAAGGAAGTGAGAGCGAGAGGAGAGGAGAGAGGGGAGGGAGGGGGAGGGAGAGGGGCGTGAAGGGAGGGGAGAGAGGGGGGAGATAGGGGAAATGGGGAAAGGGAGAGGAGAGAGTCGAGGGAGGGGTTGAGAGAGGGAGGGTGGGGAGAAATTGATGGGGAAAGGGAGGGAGGGAGAGGGAGGGTGGGAAAATGTGAGAGGGAGAGGGGGGAGAGATGGAGGGGGAGAGGGAGGGAAGGTAGAGAGGGGGAGGGAGGGTTGGGGGAGGGAGGGGGAGGGAGAGGAGGGAGAGGGAGGGGGAGTGGAGGGAGGGGGGTAGGGTACGGAGTGTGTGAGTCTGTGACTGTCACCACATCCTGAACTGCCCGTGTGTGAATAAACCTTCATCACAACTTCTACTGTTGACTGTGGAGTATGGAGGGAGAGAGGGAGGGAGGGAGGGAGGAGGGAGGGAGGGGAGGGGGTGGGAGGAGGGAGGGAGGGAGGGAGGGAGGGAGGAGGGATGGGGGGAGGGAGGGAGGGAGGAGGAGGGAGGGAGGGAGGGAGGGAGGGAGGGAGGGAGGGAGAGAGGGAGGGAGGGAGGGAGGGAGGGAGGGAGGGAGGGAGGGAGGGAGGGAGGGAGGGAGGGAGGGAGGGAGGGAGGGAGGGAGGGAGGGAGGGATGGAGGGAGGGAGGGAGGGAGGGAGGAGGGGAGTGGAAGGGAGGGAGAGAGGGAGAGACGCTGGACCATAATGCGGGCACAATCTTGGTTTACGGTAATTGCCCATAGATGTATCTTGAAACTGTGGGAATCAGACTCTGCTCCTCAGTTTGAGACTTGATTCAGTGAATTAATGGGCATCTTCCAGGTGGAGAGGCTGAGATACGAATGGTCTGGGAACCCCCAGAGGTTCTTCAACATCTGGAGCCCAGCGCTGCAGCACATTGAGGACAAGTGAGACTATCCCCTCAATGCCTCGCGCTTTTGTACCTGTGGATCCAGCAGTGAAAACACCGAAATATTTGACTGGTGAAAATTACCTCGACTTAGAGAGAGAGAGAGTCTGAGGGGAGGGAGGGAGAGACTGAGGGGAGAGGGGGTAGAGAGGGAGGGGAGAGTGGGAGGGGAGAGGGGTAGAGAAGGAGGGGAGAGTGGGAGGGAGGGGGGAGGTTGGGAGGGAGAGGGGGGGAGGGAGAGGAGGGAGATGGTGAGTGAAGAGGAGAAAGGAGGGTGGGGAGAAAGTGATGGGGAAAGGGAGGGGGGAGGTAGAGAGGGGGAGTGGAGGGAGGGGAGAGGGGGACAGGAGGTAGAGAGGGAGGGAGAAAGGGAAGGAGGGGAGAGAGGGAGAGGTGAGAGGGAGGGGAGGGGGAGGGTAGCGAGAGAGGGAGAGGGGGAGAGGAGGTAGAAAGGCGGGGAGAGAGGGGGGAGGGGAGTAGGGGAGAGAGAGGGAGGGGAGAGGGAGAAGATGGGGAGAGAGAGGGAGTGAGTGGAGAGAGGGGAGGGAGATGGGAGGTTGGAGAGAGGGAGGGGAGGTAGAGACAGAGGGGAGAGAGGGAGTGGAGGTAGAGAGGGAGGGGAGAGTGGGAGGGGAGAGAGGGAGAGAGAGAGGGGAGAGAGGTAGAGAGAGACAGGGAGTGAAGGGAGGGAGGGGTTGGTGGGAGAGGAGGTAGAGACAGAGGGGAGAGAGGGTGGAGGGAGGGGAGGAGGTGAGGAGAGTGGGTGGGTGGGGAGATAGAGAGAGGAGAGGGAAGGGGAGATAGAGAGAGTGGGATGGGGCGAGAGAGGGGGGTTTAGTATAGTTTAGTTTAGTTTCGAGACACACAGCGCGGAAACAGGACCTTCGGCCATCAAGTCCGTGCCGACCAGCGATCCCCGCACACACACAGTAACACTATCCACACACACACACACACACACACACACTGGGGGACAATTTACAATCTCACACCGAAGCCAATTAACCTACAAACCCGCACGCACGCACGTCTTTGTGGAGTGTGGGAGGAAACCGGAGCGCCCGGAGAAAACCACGCGGTCCGACGTTAATCTGGTGATCCAGTGAACACAAGCCCAGTCGCTCCAGTCTTTCAACGTACGACAGTCCCGCCATTCCGGGGATTAACCTGGTGAACCTACGCTGCACGCCCTCAATAGCAAGGATATCCTTCCTCAATATCCTCTCCCTCTCCCCTCCCTCTCTACCTCCCCTCCCTCTCCCTCTCTCTCCCTCTCTCCCCTCCCTCCACCCCCTCCCCTACCCCCCTCACCCTCTCCATCCTCATCTCCATCCTCCTCCTGCCCTCCGGTCTCTATTCCAATCTCTAGTCCAATCTCTAGTTCCCTGCTTTCTTTCTTCCTTCCCTCCCCTCCCCTCTCTCTCTCTCTCTCTCTCTCTCTCTCTCTCTCTCTCTCTCTCTCTCTCTCTCTCTCTCTCTCTCTCTCTCTCTCTCTCTCTCTCTCTCTGAACTCTCTCAACTCTCCTACCCCTCAACCTCTCAATCATCCTCCTCTCCAATCTCTAGTTCCCTCCCTCCCTCACTCCCTCTTTCCCCCTCCCTCCTCCCCTCTCTCTTTCTCCTCCCTCTCTCCTCCCCAATCTCTAGTCCAATCTCTAGTCCTCTCCCTCTCTGCTCACCCACCTCCCCTCCCCTCTCCCCATCCCACCTCATCCCCTCTCCCCCTCCCTCTCTCCCCCTCCCTCCAATCTCTAGTTCTCTCCCTCCCTCCTCTACGCCCCTCCTCTCCCCCCCTCCTCTACCTCCCCCTCCTCCTCTCCAGTCTCTAGTCCCCTCCCTCCCTCCCTCCCCTCTCCTCTCCTCCTCCCCTCATTCTCTCTCCCCCCTCATCTCCTCCTCCTCCTCCTCCACTCCAGTCTCTCTCCCTCCCTCCCCCCATCTCCGGAGAGAAGGAATGGGTGACGTTTCGGGAAGAAGGGTCTCGACCCAAAACGTCGCCCGTTCCTTCTCTCCAGAGATGCTGCCCGACCCCCTGAGTTACTCCAGGAGGGAGGGAGGGAGGGAGGGAGGGAGGGGAGTAGGGTACGGAGTGTGTGAGACTGTGACTGTCACCAACATCCTGAACTGCCCGTGTGTGAATAAACCTTCATCACAACTTCTACTGTTGACTGTGCAGTATGGAGGGAGAGAGGGAGGGAGGGAGGGAGGGAGGGGAGGGGGTGGGAGGGAGGGAGGGAGGGAGGGAGGTAGGGAGGGATGGGGGGAGGGAGGGAGGGAGGGAGGGAGGGAGGGAGGGAGGGAGGGAGGGAGGGAGGGAGGGAGGGAGGGAGGGAGGGAGGGAGGGAGGGAGGGAGGGAGGGAGGGAGGGAGGGAGGGAGGGAGGGAGGGAGGGAGGGAGGGAGGGAGGGAGGGAGGGAGGGAGGGAGAGGGAGGGAGGGAGGGAGGGAGGGGAGGGGAGAGGGAGGGAGGGAGAGAGGGAGAGACGCTGGACCATAATGCGGCACAATCTTGGTTTACGGTAATTGCCCACAGATGTATCTTGAAACTCTGGGAATCAGACTCTGCTCCTCAGTTTGAGACTCGGTTCAGAGAATTAATGGGCATCTTCCAGGTGGAGAGGCTGAGATACGAATGGTCTGGGAACCCCCAGAGGTTCTTCAACATCTGGAGCCCAGCGCTGCACCATATTGAGGACAAGTGAGACTATCCCCTCAATGCCTCGCGCTTTTGTACCTGTGGATCCAGCAGTGAAAACACCGAAATATCTGACTGGTGAAAATTACCTCGACTTAGAGAGAGAGAGAGTCTGAGGGGAGGGAGGGAGAGTGTGAGGGAGAGGGGGTAGAGAGGGAGGGGAGAGTGGGAGGGAGGGGGGAGGGTGGGAGGGAGAGAGGGGGAGGGAGAGTGGGAGGGAGGGGGGGGAGGGAGAGGGTAGAGAGGGAGGGAGGGAGGGGAGGGGAGAGGGAGGAGTTGGTGAGTGAAGAGGAGAAGGGAGGGTGGGGAGAATGTGATGGGGAAAAGGAGGGGTGAGAGGGAGGGAGGGGAGAGATAGAGGGGGAAGGTTGGGAGAGGTAGGGGAGGTAGAGAGGGGAGAGATGGAGGGGAGAGACGGGGAGGAGGTAGAGAGGGGGAGGAGAGAGGGAGAGAGGGAGTGGAGGAGAGAGGGGGAGATAGAGGGGGGGGTGGGATGGAGGGGGAAGATGGGGAGAGGGAGAGGCGAGAGTGGGTAGAGAGAGAGGGAGAGGAGGGGACGGAGGGGAGAGGAGGTTGAGAGAGGGTGGAGGTAGAGGAAGGGGGAGGTAGAAAGGAAGAGGGAGAGTGGAGGGAGGGAGAGGGAGGAAGGGAGATGGTGAGTGAAGAGGAGAAGGGAGGGTGGGGAGAAAGTGATGGGGAAAGGGAGGTGGTGAGAGGGAGGGAGGGGAGGGAGAGAGGAGGTAGGGTAGGGAGAGAGAGATAGAGTGGGATGGGGCGAGAGAGGGGGGTTTAGTTTAGTTTAGAGACACACAGTGCAGAAACAGGCCCTTCGGCCCATCGAGTCTGTCCGCGCCGACCAGCGATCCCCGCACACTAACACTATCCCTCAACCCCACTCCCCCTCAAACCCACCCCCCCTCAGCCCCACCCCTCCTCAACCCCACCACCCCCTCAACCCCACCCCCCCTCAACCCCACTTCCCCCTCAACCCGATCCCCAAATGGTGGGAGTGTTGACCACAAAGTGGCCGACCCTGCAGTGCAGCGAATCACCACACGTTGGGAGTGTTGACCACAAAGTGGCCGGCCCTGTAGTGCATCGGATCACCACACGGTGGGAGTTATGACCACAAAGTGGACGGGCCTGCAATGCAGCGAATCACCACACGGTGGGAGTGTTGACCACAAAGTGGCCGGGCCTGCAGTGCAGCGGATCACCACACGGTGGGAGTTATGACCACAAAGCGGACGGGCCTGCAGTGCAGCGAATCACCACACGGTGGGAGTGTTGACCACAAAGTGGACGGGCCTGCAGTGCAGCGGATCACCACACGGTGGGAGTGTTGACCACAAAGTGGCCGGGCCTGCAGTTCCACACAACGTTACTTGCACATGGACATCCAGAACTCACTCAGAAGTCTATTAATAGTTATAGAAATCAGACATTTCATTCATTCCCCCCCCCCCCACCCCCCCAAAACCAAAAACAGTAGTAAACGTGCAGGTACAGCAGGCAGTGAAGAAAGCCAATGGCATGTTGGCCTTCATAACAAGAGGAGTTGAGTTTAGGAGCAAAGAGGTCCTTCTGCAATTGTACAGGGCCCTAGTGAGACCGCACCTGGAGTACTGTGTGCAGTTTTGGTCTCCAAATTTGAGGAAGGACGTCCTTGCTATTGAGGGTGTGCAGCGTAGGTTCACCAGGTTAATCCCCGGGATGGCGGGACTGTCGTACGAGGAAAGATTGGAAAGAGAGGGTATCTTATAGAAACGTATAAAAGTATAAAAGGACTGGACAAGCTAGATGCAGGAAACATGTTCCCAATGTTGGGCGAGTCAACTACGTCTCAGCCAGCGGTTTTAGAGAGTCACAGAGTCGCCCAGGCTGGAAAAAGGCCGTTCCCCCCTCTGCACCTGCCCACACCGGCCAACATGCCCCATCTACACTAGTCCCACCTGCCCACACCGACAACATGCCCCATCTACACTAGTCCCACCTGCCCACACCGACCAACATGCCCCATCTACACTAGTCCCACTTGCCAACACCGACCAACATGCCCATCTACACTAGTCCCACCTGCCCCACACCGACCAACATGCCCCATCTACACTAGTCCCACCTTGGCCCACACCGGCCAACGTGCCCCATCTACACTAGTCCCACCTGCCCACGCCGGCAACATGCCCCATCTACACTAGTCCCACCTGCCCACACCGGCCAACATGCCCCATCTACACTAGTCCCACCTGCCCACACCAACCAACATGCCCCACGTACACTAGTCCCACCTGCCCACACCGACCAACATGCCCCATCAACACTAGTCCCACCTGCCCACAGCTATTTACAATATAAATTAATGACTTGGATGCTGGGATTAAAAGTAACATTAGCAAATTTGCAGATGATACAAAGCTGGCTGGTAGTGTGAGGAAGATGCTATGAGGTTGCAGGATGACTTGGACAGGTTGTGTGAGTGGGCGGATGCATGGCAGATGCAGTTTAATGTGGATTAGTGTGAGGTTATCCATTTTGGTGGTCAGAATAGGAAGGCAGAGTATTATCTGAATGGTGTCAAGTTAGGAAAAGGGGACATACAACGAGATCTGGGTGTCCTAGTGCATCAGTCACTGAAAGGAAGCATGCAGGTACAGCAGGCAGTGAAGAAAGCCAATGGCATGTTGGCCTTCATAACAAGAGGAGTTGAGTATAGGAGCAAAGAGGTCCTTCTGCCGTTGTACAGGGCCCTAGTGAGACCGCACCTGGAGTACTGTGTGCAGTTTTGGTCTCCAAATTTGAGGACGTATATTCTTGCTATTGAGGGCGTGCAACGTAGGTTCACCAGGTTAATTCACGGAATGGCGGGACTGTCACACGTTGAAAGATTGGAGCGGCTAGGTTTGTATACACTGGAATTTAGAAGGATGAGAGGGGATCTTATCGAAACGTATAAGATTATTAAGGGGTTGGACACATTAGAGGCAGGAAACACGTTATCCATTTCACTCATCCATGGTACAAAGAGGTCCTTCTGCAGTTGTACAGGGCCTTAGTGAGACCACATCTGGAGTACTGTGTGCAGTTTTGGTCTCCAAAATTGAGGAAGGACGTCCTTGCTATTGAGGCAGTGCAGCGTAGGTTCACCAGGTTAATCCCCGGGATGGCGGGACTGTCGTACGAGGAAAGATTGGAAAGAGAGAGGATCTGATAGAGACGTATAAAAGGACTGGACAAGCTAGATGCAGGAAACATGTTCCCAATGTTGGGCGAGTTAACTACGTCTCAGCCAGCGGTCTTAGAGAGTCACAGAGTCGCCCAGGCTGGAAAAAGGCCCTTCCCCCCTCTCCACCTGCCCACACCGACCAACATGCCCCATCTACACTAGTCCCACCTGCCCACACCGGCCAACATGCCCCATCTACACTAGTCCCACCTGCCCACACCGACCAACATGCCCCATCTACACTAGTCCCACCTGCCCACACCGACCAACATGCCACATCTACACTAGTCCCACCTGCCCACACCGACCAACATGCCCCATCTACACTAGTCCCACCTTTGCCCACACCGACCAACATGCCCCATCTACACTAGTCCCACCTGCCCACACCGACCAACATGCCACATCTACACTAGTCCCACCTGCCCACACCGACCAACATGCCCCATCTACACTAGTCCCACCTGCCCACATCGACCAAAATGCCCCATCTACACTAGTCCCACCTGCCCACACCGGCCAACATGCCCCATCTACACTAGTCCCACCTGCCCAAACCGACCAACATGCCCCATCTACACTAGTCCCACCTGCCCACAGCGACCAACATGCCCCATCTACACTAGTCCCACCTGCCCACACCGGACAACATGCCCCATCTACACTAGTCCCACCTGCCCACACTGACCAACATGCCTCATCTACACTAGTCCCACCTGCCCACATCGATCAACATGCCCCATCTACACTAGTCCCACCTGCCCACACCGGCCAACGTGCCCCATCTACACTAGTCCCACCTGCCCAAACCGACCAACATGCCCCATCTACACTAGTCCCACCTGCCCACACTGACCAACATGCCCCATCTACACTAGTCCCACCTGCCCACACCGACCAACATGCCCCATCTACACTAGTCCCACCTGCCCACAGCTATTTACAATATACATTAATGACTTTGATGAAGGGATTAAAAGTACCATTAGCAAATTTGCAGATGATACAAAGCTGGGTGACAGTGTGAACTGTGAGGAAGATGCTATGAGGTTGCAGGGTGACTTGGACAGGTTGTGTGAGTGGGCGGATGCATGGCAGATGCCGTTTAATTGGATAAGTGTGAGGTTATCCACTTTGGTGGCAAGAACAGGAAGGCAGTGTATTATCTGAATGGTGTCAAGTTAGGAACAGGGGACGTACAACGAGATCTGGGTGTCCTAGTGCATCAGTCTCTGAAAGGAAGCATGCAGGTACAGCAGGCAGTGAAGAAAGCCAATGGCATGTTGGCCTTCATAACAAGAGGAGTTGAGTATAGGAGCAAAGAGATCCTTCAGCAGTTGTACAGGGCCCTAGTGAGACCGCACCTGGAGTACTGTGTGCAGTTTTGTTCTGCAAATTTGAGGAAGGATATTCTTGCTATTGAGGGTGTGCAACGTAGGTTTACTAGGTTAATTCCCGGAATGGCGGGACTGTCGTACGTTGAAAGACTGGAGCGACTAGGCTTGTATACACTGGAATTTAGAAGGATGAGAGGGGATCTTATCGAAAGGGGTTGGACACGTTAGAGGCAGGAAACATGTTCCCAATGTTGGGGGAGTCCAGAACAAGGGGCCACAGTTTAAGAATAAAGGGTCGGCCATTTAGAACTGAGATGAGGAATAACTTTTTCAGTCAGAGAGTTGCGAATCTGTGGAATTCTCTGCCTCAGAAGGCAGTGGAGGCCAATTCTCTGAATGCATTCAAGAGAGAGCTAGATATGTATGTAGGTTAATTGGCTGGGTAAATGTAAAAATTGTCCCTAGTGGGTGTAGGATAGTGTTAATGTACGGGGATCACTGGGCGGCATGGACTTGGAGGGCCGAAAAGGCCTGTTTCCGGCTGTATATATATGATATTGTTATGCTCTGGGGCACACAGGAACTGGACTCAAACGCACGACTCACACACAAGAGTCAATTTGGAGAAAATAAAGGCGTTCTTTAATTTTCACATTAAAGAACACTGCGATTCGAACCAAAAACTCTAAACTTACTCAGCTACAAAAACATTAGTTACAAAAATTACTTACTAGCTATACTACGACCGAGAGCACATGAATCAGAGCACATGAATCACAATACGAACTGGCACAGGACAAAGGGAGGCATGGACTATATATACATGAGGTAAGGGCACACAGGTGGAAACAATCAAGGCGGGGCTGACAATTACAATGGCAGGAAGTCAAGGGACCTGAAATGAGAATCTAAACACAGAACATGACACAAGACTAACAGATCTGACGGGACATTACAGTACCCCCCCCTTTAGGACCGACTCCTGACGGTCCAGGCTGGTCAGGATGAGTCTTGTCAAAGTCGTTGATCAAAGTTTTGTCCAAAATGAAGCTGGCAGGAATCCAGCACCTCTCCTCAGGACCGTAGCCTTCCCAGTCGACCAGAAACTGGCGACCGCGACCTCTCTTGCGGACTGCAAGAAGTGCCTTAACTGTGTAGACCGGACCACCGTCGATGAGCCGGGGGGGTGGAGGGGGCTTGGAGGCGGGCACGAGTGCACTTTCCTTGACCGGTTTTATTTTGCTGACGTGGAATGTAGGGTGAACCCTTAATGACCTGGGGAGTTGTAGACGGACCGAAACAGGGTTAATGACTTTCGAAATGGGAAATGGACCCACGAACCTTGGAGCCAGCTTTCTGGCATGGACGTGAAGTGGCAAGTCCTTTGTAGACAGCCATACCTTCTGGCCTGGGCGATAATGCGGAGCGGATCTGCGGTGGCGGTCGGCTGCCACTTTCATCCGGGACTGACCCCGGAGTAGAACCCTCCGAGCTCCGTCCCAGATTCGGCGACAGCGTCGGATCATGGCGTGGGCAGAAGGCACCGTCACCTCACCCTCATAAGCCGAGAACAAGGGGGGCTGGTAGCCGTAGGCACACTGGAAGGGTGTGAGTCCCGTGGCAGCCGTAGGAAGCGTGTTGCGTGCGTACTCGACCCAGATGAGATGGTCGCTCCAGGTGGTCTGGTTCTGCGCGATCAGACAGCGCAAGCAGGTCTCGAGCTCCTGGTTCATCCGCTCAGTCTGGCCATTGGATTGCGGATGGTAACCAGAAGACAGGCTGACGGTGGCACCTATGAGGGAACAAAACTCACTCCAAAACTTGGACACAAACTGAGGACCTCGGTCCGAGACAATGTCTGTAGGGAAACCATGGATACGGAAAACGTGAGACACCATTACCTCTGCCGTCTCTTTGGCAGAGGGGAGCTTGGCCACAGCGATAAAATGTACCATCTTTGAAAATCGGTCTACCACCGTCAGGACAGTTGTGTTACCTTTGGAGGCCGGCAACCCAGTAACAAAGTCAATGGAGATGTGGGACCAGGGCCTCTGAGGGACTGAAAGTGGGTGCAGCAGGCCCGCTTGGGCTTGTCTGGAGGGCTTACTCCTTGCACAGACAGGGCAGGCGGCCACATATTCAGCTACATCCTTCTCAAGTGAAGGCCACCAAAAACGCTGTTTAACCACAAAAACAGTTCTCTTGGCACCTGGATGGCATGTGAGCAGGGACGTGTGAGCCCAGTGGATTACCTGGGGGCGTAATGTCACAGGAACAAACAAACAGTTAGTACGACAGCCACTCGGTGCTGGAGTCTCATCATTAGCCTGCTTCACATCTGTTTCGATCTGCCAAGACACCGCTCCTACCACACGGTTAAGTGGCAGGATGGGTTCGGGTTCTCTGGTATCAGGTTCAGGGTCATAAAGTCGGGACAGGGCGTCTGGTTTTGTGTTCTGGGAACCGGGCCTGTAAGACAGAGAAAAGTTGAACCTACTAAAAAACAGAGTCCATCTGGCCTGACGTGAGTTGAGTCTCTTGGCTTTACGGATGTATTCCAGGTTCTTGTGATCTGTCCGTACCAGAAAAGGCTGCTCGGCCCCCTCCAGCCAGTGCCTCCACTCCCCCAATGCGGCTCTGACCGCCAGCAGTTCTTTGTTTCCGACATCGTAATTTTTTTCTGCGGGGGTCAACTTACGTGACAGGTAGGCGCAGGGATGAATCCGGTTGTCCTTCTCCGCTCTCTGGGAAAGTACCGCCCCAATCCCCTCGTTGGAGGCATCCACCTCCACAATGAACTGTCTCTGGGGATCTGGGATGGTCAGAACAGGAGCGTTGGTGAACACTGTTTTGAGGCGCTGGAAGGCGGCTTCGGCCTGAGGATTCCACTGGAACTGGGTCTTGGAAGACGTGAGAGAGTGCAGAGGAGCAGCAACAGCACTGAAGTCTCTAATAAAACGTCTGTAAAAGTTTGCAAATCCGAGAAACTGTTGCACCTTCTTTCTGTTAGTGGGGGTGGGCCAATCGGCCACCGCACTGACCTTACCAGGGTCCATCTGGATGTGGTCGGCCGATATAATGTAGCCCAGAAAGGACATTGTGTCTGCGTGGAAGTCGCACTTCTCGGCCTTCACATACAGACGGTTAGCTAAGAGCTTCTGCAACACACACTTGACATGACGCTTATGAGACTGTATGTCTGGAGAGAAGATAAGAATGTCATCAAGGTAGACAAAAACACACTCATTGAGAAATTCCCTGAGGACCTCGTTCATAAAAGCTTGGAAGACTGCGGGGGCATTGGTTAACCCGAACGGCATCACCAAATACTCGTAGTGCCCGTTAGGGGTGTTAATCCCAGTTTTCCACTCATCCCCCTCTCTGATTCTCATTAGATGGTATGCATTCCTTAAGTCTAGTTTAGTGAATACTTTGGCTTTGTGCAACAGTTCAAAAGCAGAAGACATCAAAGGAAGTGGTTAACGATTCTTGATCGTAATCTCGTTTAGGAAGCTGTAATCTATGCAGAGACGAAGTGACCCATCTTTCTTGCCCACAAAGAAAAACCCCGCGCCTGCTGCCGAGGAGGACGGGCGAATAATGCCCGTCCTCAGGGAGGACTCAATGTACTCATCCATCGCCTTCCTCTCGGGGCCGGATATGGAGTACAGTCGCCCCTTGGGAATAGGGACCCCAGGCAGCAGGTTGATAGAGCAGTCGAAAGGTCGATGAGGAGGTAGGGTGGTGGCCCTGGACTTGTTGAACACCTCCTTCAGTTCATGGTAACAGGGTGGAACCTTCAACAGATCGGGATAGTCATCATCATTAGAAATCTTTATTTCTTCAGATTTAAGAACATTTATTCCCAAAACCGCCCCGATCTTCCCGTAACTCACCCCTTTGTTCACTGGTTCAACAAGACATGATTGTGTGCACTCAACCCCCCATCGTCTGATCTTACCAGATCGCCAATCAATCTGAGGATTATGTTTCTGCAGCCAAGGGAAACCAAAGACCAAGGGATGTTGAGCTGAGTCAAACAAGTGAAAAGACATTATCTCCACATGGTTAGCATTGAACATGACTTTGACAGGTTCTGTACGATGAGTTATCTCAAACAACTGACGTCCATCTAAAGCGCTCGCCACAATAGGTTGCAACAAGGGCACAGATTTAACCTTATACGATCGAGCTAGAGTCCAGTCCATGAGACTCTCGTCGGCTCCGGAGTCGATCAAAACCCCCCGAGTCACAATTTGCTGATTCAGAGTGAGGGTGGCCTGTGTCAGAGGTCGAGGAGGTAAGTCCGAAACGGGGAATTGGCTCACCAGTGTCCTCCTTTTCACTGGTGAGCCACCCCCTTTTACCGAGCAGTCGGCCAGACGGTGTCCTTGTCGACCGCAGTAAAAGCAGGCTCCGTCCTTCAGGCGGCGCTGTCGCTGCTCTGGAGTCAGCCTGGTTCGTCCTAGCTGCATGGGTTCCTCCGACGGCTGAGAGGACGCTGTTTTCTCCGGCCAGCGATGGACAGGGAACGATGACTTCTTCGGTGTGAAGGACCCGGAGGAGCGCCCCTGGTGATTGGGAGGACGATCAGCAGCCTGGTGTCTTTCCTTTTCCTTTATCCTGTTATCGACACGAATAGCCCTGGTAATTAATGTCTCTAGGTCACTGGGTAACTCAAAAGGTGAAAGTCTATCCTTTATAGCCTCCGACAACCCATTCATGAATGCATCCACTTGTGCAGGCATATTCCACCCACTGTCTGTTGCAAGGGTTCGGAAGTCAATGGCATAGTCTATCACTGGGCGAGTGTTCTGTTTTAGCTGCAGTAAGACTCGGGAAGCTTCCTTAGCAGAGGAAGTGTGATCAAAAATACTGCTAAATGTTCTTTGGAAGAGGTCTAGATCCTGGCAGACTGTGGAGCCCCGAGACCACTCCGCAGTGGCACATGCTGCGGCTCGTCCCATCAAATGGGACACAATAAATGCTACCCTGGCCTGGTCTGAGGGGAAGTGTGCAGGGTTATGCTTGAAGTGGAGATCACATTGTACAAGGAATGATCTACAATTCACCGAGTCTCCAGAGAACTTATCTGGTGAAGCCAGGCGTAGAATCAGCGTGGGGTTCGCAGGTGTGGCCGGAACAGCAGGCGGATGGCCGGCTGAAGGTTCAACGTGAGCCAGTGGAGAAGCTGCCGAGGTTGGGTCGAGACGAGCCAGAACCTGATGGAGTTGTACAGCGAGGTGGTTAATCTGGGTCGTCACTGATGACTGGAACTCGCCTTGTCTATCGTTCAGCTCGCGCACCCCGTGACTGACTGAGCGCAGCTGCTCCTCCTGGTCCTGGATCTTAGTGCCCTGGTTGGCAAGGGCTGATTTCCAAATCTTAGAGTCGGCTGAGTCCATATTATGGCCAGTTCGTTCTGTTATGCTCTGGGGCACACAGGAACTGGACTCAAACGCACGACTCACACACAAGAGTCAATTTGGAGAAAATAAAGGCGTTCTTTAATTTTCACATTAAAGAACACTGCGATTCGAACCAAAAACTCTAAACTTACTCAGCTACAAAAACATTAGTTACAAAAATTACTTACTAGCTATACTACGACCGAGAGCACATGAATCAGAGCACATGAATCACAATACGAACTGGCACAGGACAAAGGGAGGCGTGGACTATATATACATGAGGTAAGGGCACACAGGTGGAAACAATCAAGGCGGGGCTAACAATTACAATGGCAGGAAGTCAAAGGACCTGAAATGAGAATCTAAACACAGAACATGACACAAGACTAACAGATCTGACGGGACATTACAGATATGATATGATATGATAGAGCTCTTAAGGATAGCGGAGTCAGGGGGTACGGGGAGAAGGCAGGAACGGGGTACTGATTGAGAATGATCAGCCATAATCACATTGAATGGCGGTGCGTACAGGCTCGAAGGGCCGAATGGCCTCCTCCTGCATCTGTTGTCTATTGTCTAACCCCATCTAGCAAAACCCCTCCCCCCCTTAATCCCCCCCTAGCAACTCCCCCTAGCAACTCCCCCAAGCAACTCCACCTAGCAACCCCACCTAGCAACCCCACCTAGCAACCCCACCTAGCAACCCCACCTAGCAACCCCACCTAGCAACCCCACCTAGCAACCCCACCTAGCAACCCCACCTAGCAACCCCACCTAGCAACCCCACCTAGCAACCCCACCTAGCAACCCCACCTAGCAACCCCTCCTAGCAACCCCACCTAGCAACCCCACCTAGCAACCCCACCTAGCAACCCCACCTAGCAACCCCACCTAGCAACCCCACCTAGCAACCCCACCTAGCAACCCCACCTAGCAACCCCACCTAGCAACCCCACCTAGCAACCCCACCTAGCAACCCCACCTAGCAACCCCACCTAGCAACCCCTCCTAGCAACCCCACCTAGCAACCCCACCTAGCAACCCCACCTAGCAACCCCACCTAGCAACCCCACCTAGCAACCCCTCCTAGCAACCCCACCTAGCAACCCCACCTAGCAACCCCACCTAGCAACCCCACCTAGCAACCCCACCTAGCAACCCCTCCTAGCAACCCCACCTAGCAACCCCACCTAGCAACCCCACCTAGCAACCCCACCTAGCAACCCCACCTAGCAACCCCACCTAGCAACCCCACCTAGCAACCCCTCCTAGCAACCCCACCTAGCAACCCCACCTAGCAACCCCACCTAGCAACCCCACCTAGCAACCCCACCTAGCAACCCCACCTAGCAACCCCACCTAGCAACCCCACCTAGCAACCCCTCCTAGCAACCCCACCTAGCAACCCCACCTAGCAACCCCACCTAGCAACCCCACCTAGCAACCCCTCCTAGCTACCCCAGCTAGGAACCCCACATAGCAACTCCCCTAGCAACCCCCGCTATCAACCCCACCTGCAGTGATGGAAATGGGGGGCTACGCAGGGGTTCCCCTAGTTTCCAATTTCCAGCTGGGGTTTAATGAGTTGCAGAAAGATTCCAGTCGTTTATCACTTTATTGAACTCAGACGAAAACGATTTGTTAACTGCCACTGTTAGCGCTTGTTAACAGCCAGTAGTTAACAGGTAGTAGTTCTACAATGTGTCATCAATACGTCGATCCACATTCCTCAGTAAATGTAATTGTGCTTTGACCGTGTATTAATGACACCACGTTCCTTTCAATCAAATTCAAGGGAGAATTTCTTAAACTCACTGTCAGGGCTCAGGTAAAGTCGCGTTAGTTTATTATTCCACGTTATTTCATTTGCCGCTGGGCCTCCCTGCCGCTGTGGCTCAGTTGTTTCAGTTAAATTAGAATGGATGGGGAGAAAATTAAATAAGTAGCACCAATAGAATATTTACAGCCTAAGTCGTGAGGGGTGTGTGTGGGGGGTGTGTGTGTGGGGTGTGTGTGGGGGGTGTGTGTGTGGGGTGTGTGTGGGGTGTGTGTGGGGGGGGTGAGTGCGGGGGGGGGGTGAGTGCGGGGGGGGTGTGAGTGCGGGGGGGGTGTGTGGGGTGTGTGTGTGAGGAGTGTGTGTGTGGGGTGTGTGTGTGAGGGGTGTGTGTGTGGGGGGTGTGTGTGGGGGTGTGTGTGTGGGGGGAGGGTGTGTGTGAGGGGTGTGTGTGTGTGGGGGGGGTGTTTGGGGGTGTGTGTGTGGGGGGAGGGTGTGTGTGAGGGGTGTGTGTGTGTGGGGGGTGTGTGTGGGAGGGTGTGTGTGGGGGGTGTGTGTGTGGGGGAGGGTGTGTGGGGTGTGTGTGAGGGGTGTATGTGAGGGGTGTGTGTGAGGGGTGTGTGTGTGGGGGGTGTGTGTGTGGGGGAGGGTGTGTGGGGTGTGTGTGAGGGGTGTGTGTGAGGGGTGTGTGTGAGGGGTGTGTGTGTGGGGGGGGGTGTGTGGGGGGAGGGTGTGTGTGTGGGGGTGGGAGGGGGGTGTGGGTGGGGGGGGTGGGTGTGTGGGTGGGGGGGGTGTGTGTGGGGGGGTGTGTGTGGGGGTGTTGAGTGTTGGGGGGAGGGTGTGTGGGGGGGGGAGAGGGAAGAGGGGGACAGCAGAGGGGGGAGGGGGAGAAGGTATCTCTCCCTCCCCTCCCCCTCCCTCTCTCTCCCCCTCCCTCTCTCTCCCCCTCCCTCTCTCTCCCCCTCCCTCTCTCTCCCCCTCCCTCTCTCTCCCCCTCCCTCTCTCTCCACGTGTGCGTTCTGTGATTTCTGCCTGAAGTTCTTGTTGCAGGGGTTTCGCTGCCAGACGTGAGGTCCCCACTTCCACGGGTACAGCAGTAGCACAGAGCCCCCAGTCTGCCTGGACCCCACACGTAGTGAGGGTGGGGACAGAGGGAGGGAGGGAGAGAGGGAGGGAGGGAGGGAGGGAAGGAGGGAGGGAGGGAGGGAGGGAGGGAGGGAGGGAGGGAGGGAGGGAGGGAGGGAGGGAGGGAGGGAGGGAGGGAGGGAGGGAGGGAGGGAGGGAGGGAGGGAGGGAGGGAGGGAGGGAGGGAGGGAGGGAGGGAGGGAGGGAGGGAGGGAGGGAGGGAGGGAGGGAGGGAGGGAGGGAGGGAGGGAGGGAGGGAGGGAGGGAGGGAGGGAGGGAGGGAGGGAGGGAAGGAGGGAGGGAGGGAGGGAGGGAGGGAGGGAGGGCAGCATAGTGCCCCCAGTCTGCCTGGACCCCACACGTAGTGAGGGTGGATAAAGTTTGCAAGAAAGTTAAAATAAAGACCAGTTTATAGACCAGTTAGTCTGACATCAGTGGTGGGGAAGATGCTGGAGTCAATTATAAAAGACGAAATTGCGGAGCATTTGGATAGTAGTAACAGGATCGTTCCGAGTCAGCATGGATTTACGAAGGGAAAATCATGCTTGACTAATCTACTGGAATTCTTTGAGGATGTAACTAGGAAAATTGACAGGGGAGAGCCAGTGGATGTGGTGTACCTCGACTTTCAGAAAGCCTTCGACAAGGTTCCACATCGGAGATTAGTGGGCAAAATTAGAGCACATGGTATTGGAGGTAGGGTACTGACGGATACAGACAGAAAGCAAAGGGTGGGGATAAATGGGTCCCTTTCAGAATGGCAGGCAGTAACTAGTGGGGTACAACAAGGCTCGGTGCTGGGACCGCAGTGACTAGTGGGGTACAACAAGGCTCGGTGCTGGGACCGCAGCTATTTACAATATACATAAATGACTTGGATGAAGGGATTAAAAGTACCATTAGCAAATTTGCAGATGATACAAAGCTGGGTGTTAGTGTGAACTGTGAGGAAGATGCTATGAGGTTGCAGGGTGACTTGAACAGGTTGTGTGAGTGGGCGGATGCATGGCAGATGCAGTTTAATGTGGATAAGTGTGAGGTTATCCACTTTGGTGGTAAGAATAGGAAGCCAGAGTGCATCAGTCACTGAAAGGAAGCATGCAGGTACAGCAGGCAGTGAAGAAAGCCAATGGCATGTTGGCCTTCATAACAAGAGGAGTTGAGTATAGGAGCAAAGAGGTCCTTCTGCAGTTGTACAGGGCCCGAGTGAGACCGCACCTGGAGTACTGTGTGCAGTTTTGGTCTCCAAATTTGAGGAAGGATATTCTTGCTATTGAGGGCGTGCAGCGTAGGTTCACCAGGTTAATCCCCAGAATGGCGGGACTGTCGTATGTTGAAAGACTGGAGCGACTAGGCTTGTATACACTGGAATTTAGAAGGATGAGGGGGGATCTTATCGAAACGTATAAGATTATTAAGGGGTTGGACACGTTAGAGGCAGGAAACATGTTCCCAATTTTGGGGGAGTCCAGAACAAGGGGCCACAGTTTAAGAATTAGGGGTCGGCCATTTAGAACGGAAACGAGGAAAAACTTTTTCAGTCAGAGAGTTGTGAATCTGTGGGATTCATTCTCTGCCTCAGAAGGCAGTGGAGGCCAATTCTCTGAATGCATTCAAGAGAGAGCTAGATAGAGCTCTTAAGGATAGCGGAGTCAGGGGGTATGGGGAGAAGGCAGGAACGGGGTACTGATTGAGAATGATCAGCCGTGATCACGTTGAATGGCATACAGGCTCGAAGGGCCGAATGGCCTCCTCCTGCACCTATTGTCTATTGTCTATTGTTTTGGGCTAGGCTGTAGCATTCACAGGAATAACATCTGTGGAATGCAAAGTATCTCTGGCATTTGTCAGACTTTGCTTCATGTTTACCGACACAAGCTTTGAGACTTGGTGTCTGACGTTCAAACTGTCTCCAGTCCTCCAGTCTTCTGGGCTGGCTGCACGCCAACTCCTAAATGGGTCAAAGATGGGTACAGAGTGCTGGAGTAACTCAGCGGGTTGGGCAGCATCGCTGTGGAGAACGTGGACAGGTACAAAGTGCTGGAGTAACTCAGCGGGTCAGGCAGCATCTCTGTGGAGAACGTGGACAGGTACAAAGTGCTGGAGTAACTCAGCGGGTCAGGCAGCATCTCTGTGGAGAACGTGGACAGGTACAAAGTGCTGGAGTAACTCAGCGGGTCAGGCAGCATCTCTGTGGAGAACGTGGACAGGTACAAAGTGCTGGAGTAACTCAGCGGGTCGGGCAGCATCTCTGTGGAGAACGTGGACAGGTACAAAGAGCAGGTACACCAGGCAGTGAAGAAAGCCAATGGCATGTTGGCCTTCATAACGAGAGGAGTTGAGTATAGGAGCAAGGAGGTCCTTCTGCAGTTGTACAGGGCCCTGGTGAGACCGCACCTGGAGTACTGTGTGCAGTTTTGGTCTCCTAGTTTGAGTTTAGGAGTAAAGATGTCCTTCTGTAGTCGTACAGGGCCCTGGTGAGACCGCACCTGGAGTACTGTGTGCAGTTTTGGTCTCCTAGTTTGAGGAAGGACGTCCTTGCTATTGAGGCAGTGCAGCGTAGGTTCACCAGGTTAATCCCCGGGATGGCGGGACTGTCATACGAGGAAAGATTTGAAAGACTGGGCTTGTATTCACTGGAGTTTAGATGGATGAGAGGGGATCTTATAGAGAGACATGTAAAATTATAAAAGGTGTCACAAAGTGCTGGAGTAACTCAGCGGGTCGGGCAGCATCTCTTGAGAGAAGGAACGGGCGACATTTCAGGTCGTGACCCTTCTTCAGACTGAAGTAGTTCTGTGACACCTTCGATTTGAACCAGCATCTACTATTTTCAAACACTTCTAAATTCCAGTGTATACAAGCCCAGTTGCTCCAGCCTTTCAACATACGACAGTCCCGCCATTCCGGGAATTAACCTGGTGAACCTACGCTGCACGCCCTCAATAGCAAGAATATCCTTCCTCAAATTTGGAGACCAAAACTGCACACAGTACTCCAGGTGCGGTCTCACTAGGGCCCTGTACAACTGCAGAAGGACCTCTTTGCTCCTATACTCAACTCCTCTTATCATATCATATCATATATATACAGCCGGAAACAGGCCTTTTCGGCCCTCCAAGTCCGTGCCGCCCAGTGATCCCCGCACATTAACACTATCCTACACCCACTAGGGACAATTTTTTTAAAATATTTTACCCAGCCAATTAACCTACATACCTGTACGTCTTTGGAGTGTGGGAGGAAACCGAAGATCTCGGAGAAAACCCACGCAGGTCACGGGGAGAACGTACAAACTCCTTACAGTGCAGCACCCGTAGTCATATGTTGAAAGACTGGAGCGACTGGTTTTGTATACACTGGAATTTAGAAGGATGAGAGGGGATCTTATCGAAACGTATAAGATTATTAAGGGGTTGGACACGTTAGAGGCAGGAAACATGTTCCCAATTTTGGCGGAGTCCAGAACAAGGGGCCACAGTTTAAGAATTAGGGGTCGGCCATTTAGAACGGAAACGAGGAAAAAAAATTTCAGTCAGAGAGTTGTGAATCTGTGGGATTCATTCTCTGCCTCAGAAGGCAGTGGAGGCCAATTCTCTGAATGCATTCAAGAGAGAGCTGGATAGAGCTCTTAAGGATAGCGGAGTCAGGGAGTATGGGGAGAAGGCAGGAACGGGGTACTGATTGAGAATGATCAGCCGTGATCACGTTGAATGGCGTACAGGCTCGAAGGGCCGAATGGCCTCGTCCTGCACCTATTGTCTATCGTCTATTGTTTTGGGCTAGGCTGTAGCATTCACAGGAATAACATCTGTGGAATGCAAAGTATCTCTGGCATTTGTCAGACTTTGCTTCATGTTTACCGACACAAGCTTTGAGACTTGGTGTCTGACGTTCAAACTGTCTCCAGTCCTCCAGTCTTCTGGGCTGGCTGCACGCCAACTCCTAAATGGGTCAAAGATGGGTACAGAGTGCTGGAGTAACTCAGCGGGTTGGGCAGCATCTCTGTGGAGAACGTGGACAGGTACAAAGTGCTGGAGTAACTCAGCGGGTCAGGCAGCATCTCTGTGGAGAACGTGGACAGGTACAAAGTGCTGGAGTAACTCAGCGGGTCAGGCAGCATCTCTGTGGAGAACGTGGACAGGTACAAAGTGCTGGAGTAACTCAGCGGGTCAGGCGGCATCTCTGTGGAGAACGTGGACAGGTACAAAGAGCAGGTACACCAGGCAGTGAAGAAAGCCAATGGCATGTTGGCCTTCATAACGAGAGGAGTTGAGTATAGGAGCAAGGAGGTCCTTCTGCAGTTGTACAGGGCCCTGGTGAGACCGCACCTGGAGTACTGTGTGCAGTTTTGGTCTCCTAGTTTGAGTTTAGGAGTAAAGAGGTCCTTCTGTAGTCGTACAGGGCCCTGGTGAGACCGCACCTGGAGTACTGTGTGCAGTTTTGGTCTCCTAGTTTGAGGAAGGACGTCCTTGCTATTGAGGCAGTGCAGCGTAGGTTCACCAGGTTAATCCCCGGGATGGCGGGACTGTCATACGAGGAAAGATTTGAAAGACTGGGCTTGTATTCACTGGAGTTTAGAAGGATGAGAGGGGATCTTATAGAGAGACGTGTAAATTTATAAAAGGTGTCACAAAGTGCTGGAGTAACTCAGCGGGTCGGGCAGCATCTCTGGAGAGAAGGAACGGGCGACATTTCTGGTCGAGACCCATCTTCAGACTGAAGTAGTTCTGTGACACCTTCGATTTGTACCAGCATCTACTATTTTCAAACACTTCTAAATTCCAGTGTATACAAGCCCAATCGCTCCAGCCTTTCAACATACGACAGTCCCGCCATTCCGGGAATTAACCTAGTGAACCTACGCTGCACGCCCTCCATAGCAAGAATATCCTTCCTCAAATTTGGAGACCAAAACTGCACACAGTACTCCAGGTGCGGTCTCACTAGGGCCCTGTACAACTGCAGAAGGACCTCTTTGCTCCTATACTCAACTCCTCTTGTTATGAAGGCCAACATGCCATTGGCTTTCTTCACTGCCTGCTGTACCTGCACTTTGTACCTGTCCACGTTCTCCAAAGAGATGCTGCCCGACCCGCTGAGTTACTCCAGCACTTTGTACCTGTCCACGTTCTCCACAGAGATGCTGCTCGACCCGATGAGTTACTCCAGCACTTTTTGCGTCTGTCTTTATTGTAAAGCAGCACCTGCAGTTCCTTGCTCCACTTGCCCCCTTTGCTGTTGGCTTTGCGTGAGTATATTTTAATATTTAGGTCGCCTACGTAGAAGTTCAGGCATGACTCGTGGGCATGTTGCAATCACTGGATGACAGCTAAGCCCTTAAACCATTGAGTGCTTCCAGTAACACTGATCTGTCAACATTCCAGCCATGGGCCCTGCCTGTTCCCTCTCTCACACACACACACACACCGTCACTCTGAGAGGATGGCAGGATGAGGCCACTCGGCCCTTCCAGCCTGTACGCACCGCCATTCAACGTGATCACGGCTCACCATCTAGAATCAGTACTTGGACAGGTACAAAGTGCTGGAGTAACTCAGCGGGTCGGGCAGCACAGAAACATAGACAAGAGGTGCAAGAGGAGGCCACTCGGCCCTTCCAGCCTGTACGCACCGCCATCCATCGTGATCGCAGCTGACCATCCACAATCAGTAACCCGTGCCTGCCTTCTCTCCATACCCCCTGATCCCTTTAGCCACAAGTGCCACATCTAACTCCCTCTCTAATATAGATAACTACCTTCTGAGGCAGAGAATCCCACACATTCACAACTGCAAACGTTTCTCCTCACCTCAGTTTTAAACGGCCTCCCCTTTATTCTTAGACTGTGTGGCCGCTGGTTCTGGACTCTCCCAACATTGGGAACATGTTTCCTGCATCTAGCTTGTCCAGTCCTTTTGTAATTTTATACGTCTCTATAAGATCCCCCTCTCATCCTTCTAAACTCCAGTGAATACAAGCCCAGTCCTTCCAATCTTAATACAAGCCCTGTCTTATAGACAATAGACAATAGGTGCAGGAGGAGGCCATTCGGCCCTTCGAGCCTGTACGCACCGCCATTCAATGTGATCATTGCTGATCATTCTCAATCTCCTAAACTCAAACTAGGAGACCAAAACTGCACACAGTACTCCAGGTGCGGTCTCACTAGGGCCCTTGTTTGTTTGTCTATTATCATCGTTTAATGTACGTTTTGTTCTATTTTTAACTCTGTGTATGTGGGGGGGGGGGTGGTGGGGGGGGTGGGGGAAACCTTTTTTCTAATCTCCTCCTCAACGGAGATGCAACCTTTACCGTGTCGTATCTCCGTTCGCGCTACGGCCTAACACCGTGGAGTCGGCGGCCTCCAGCTGGGATCGACCTTGAAGACTCCGGTCGGTCGCAGGGCCTGGACTTACCATCTCGGAGGCTTCGTCCGTGGGCCCTGCAGACCGCAACATCGGGAGCTCGCAGGTCCCTGGCTGGCGACCGGCTTTCGGGAGCTCCAGCCGTAGCAGCTTCGACCGCCCCGGAGCGCGAGGTTTGATTGACCCGCTCGCAGGCCCTTCATCGCCCTGCGTGGCTCGGCCGCGGCACTTTCCATCGCCCAGTGGGGGCTCAGGACCTTCATCGGCCTGCTCGGCTCGGCCCTGGGACTTTCCATCGCCCGGTGGGGGCTTCAAAAAGTTGGGAGCCTCGATCACCTCGTGGCACCACGGGAGAAGAATGAGGAGGAGATAAGACTTTGCCTTCCATCACAGTGAGGGTGTGCCTAGAGCAATCACTGTGATGGCTGTTTGTGTTAAAATTGTATCTGTGTGTCCTGTGCTTTTTGTTGTCTACTGCTGGACCCTGACGTGAGAGGACGCTGGCGCTGTTTATTCGCCACTTCTCCGTTAGGATAGTTTGTCTGTTTGTTTTTATGTCTTGATTGTTTTTGTAAAGCGCTTTGAGCTTCTGGTAAGGCGCTATATAAAATAAATGCTTATTATTATTATATTATTAAGGGTAAGGAATTTCTAGAGCGCCTTAATTAGTTACAGAAAGACGCCTAATGCCTAAGTAGTTACAAACCTTAAACAACAATGTCTAATGTATAAAATAATATTGTATTATCTTCCATATTTCCCCCCTTTGAGGCCTACACGGTCTCACAGAAAAAGAAAACCACAAAAATGCACATGTTGTTAACTCAAATCATAAATCCACTCTCAACCATCAGCCCCCCAACTTAAGATTTTATAAATAATGTGCATTGTCAGTGTTCTTCTTCCATCATGCTAATATCCTGGGTCACTCGGCCAAAAACCTACCCCCATATGTCTAGGGTATCATATCATATCAGATATATACAGCCGGAAACAGGCCTTTTCGGCCCTCCAAGTCCGTGCCGCCCAGCGATCCCCGCACATTAACACCATCCTACACCCACTAGGGACAATTTTTACATTTTACCCAGCCAATTAACCTACATACCTGTACGTCTTTGGAGTGTGGGAGGAAACCGAAGATCTCTGAGAAAACCCACGCAGGTCACGGGGAGAACGTACAAACTCCTTACAGTGCAGCACCCGTAGTCAGGATCGAACCTGAGTCTCCGGCGCTGCATTCGCTGTAAAGCAGCAACTCTACCCAGCATCCCTTACAACTACGTTCTTAGTAATTCTCCAGAGTAAATTGCTCATCAGTATAGTATTCTATCGGAGGGATCTGTTTCTCTTGGAGGTGAATTGTGCCTGTATCCTGGAGCAACGGCAGCGTTCACTAGAAGAGATTTAATACATGGAAAAACACAACATAATACAATAGCAATTATAAGCAGGGTGATTCCGATAGTCACCCCGACCTTAACCAACCACGCTCACCATCCGCCGAGAATGTTTTCTAGCCAGCCAAAGTGTTGGTGCCCGTAACCTGCATTCTGTTTAACCTCTTTCCTCAGATTTCTCAATTTGTCCATTGCTTTAGTGAAAAGACCATCCGGACTGGTGTTATTGGGTATAAACGTACAACAGTGTTCCCCAAAAAGGACACAGACCCCCCCTTTCTCAGCCAGTAACCAATCCAGGGCCTGCCTGTTTTGCCAGGCCATTTTGCTAGTGGCATCAAACTGTTCCCCTAAGGCTGTCAGTGCATCCTCAGTGTAATTAATAAACCTTTGCTGATTGTAATAAATGTCATTGATCCATTCTGTGTTTTTCGCCGGCGTGATCCAAAAAAATATTGATTCCAACCCCGCAGTAATCTCATTCCTAGCTTTGAATTCATTGGGGATTCCTCTTGGTTGCCCTATCGCATCCAGGTGGACGCCCTTGGGCATTTGGTCAAACGCTCTCTTCTGCCGAGTGTTCTCAAATGCCTCCTGTGGGCTGATCACGAGGACCGATTGGACTAGCACCACCCTTGCACATAGCCCAGTCCAGCTACGTGGAAGTACATTCTTGGGGCCACCTCCGCACATCCAGAATCTATCTGCTGTGGCTATATCTGCTCTCAAAATAGCGTCACATCTTGGCAGTAGGACAACACCAGTGTGCATGGGCACACCTACAGCAAGCTGACTCGGATTTTCCTGGTTGCATATCCAGGTCTTTTTACAATTGCCTGGGAATTTCCCTACTGGACGTCTGCCATTTAATGCAGAATAACACTCAAATTGTCCCGTTTCATTTATCTTAACCCCTTGCGGTGGCATGGGGGTAGGGTTTCCTGACCTGTGTAAAGTTCCATACGTCACATTACTCTGAGGGCATCACTTGGGATGATCCTGCTCCATTTAGACACTCGATTATCATATCATACATATACAGCCGGAAACAGGCCTTTTTTCGGCCCACCAAGTCCGTGCCGCCCAGCGATCCCCGTACATTAACACTATCCTACACCCACTAGGGACAATTTTTACGTTTACCCAGCCAATTAACCTACATACCTGTACGTCTTTGGAGTGTGGGAGGAAACCGAAGATCTCGGAGAAAACCCACGCAGGTCACGGGGAGAACGTACAAACTCCTTACAGTGCAGCACCCGTAGTCAGGATCGAACCTGAGTCTCCGGCGCTGCATTCGCTGTAAAGCAGCAACTCTACCGCTGCGCTACCGTGCCGCCATTGGGCAGTAATAATCAACATACCACTGTTCTATGTCCGCTGAAGGGTCAACTACCTGTCTACTTACTGGCCTTCCTCTTCCCCTTCCTTGTGCTCCCCCTTGAGGGCCCCAATCCTGTCAGGGCTGATTCCCTGATCTGATTTGCCCCTGATAGGACATTTGAGGAGAAGCTCCCCCAAAGACATTTATTATTGGCATGGGATTCCCTGGCCCCCGTCTGGCTCTGTCATAGGACTCACTGTTCATCAGTGTATCGTTCACTTCTGCTGTTTCAGCCAGGTCTGCTGTTACTGCCAGCAATTTCTTTCCTTTTTTCATACTCTTTCTTTTTTACTTCTTCTAGTTGCATTTGCATCAACTTTCTCTGCACCTCTTCTTGTTGGTTCACCATTGTATAACATATAACAAACATATAACAACTACAGCATGGAAACAGGCCTGTCCGGCCCTACCAGTCCACGCCGACCATTTTCCCTGACCTAGTCTCATCTACCTGCACTCAGACCATAACCCTCCAATCCCCTCCTATCCATATACCTATCCAATTTACTCTTAAATAATAAAATCGAGCCAGCCTCCACCACTTCCACCGGAAGCCCATTCCATACAGCCACAACCCTCTGAGTAAAGAAGTTCCCCCTCATGTTACCCCTAAACCTTTGTCCCTCAATTCTGAAGCTATGTCCCCTTGTTGGAATCTTCCCCACTCTCAAAGGGAAAAGCCTACCCACGTCAACTCTGTCCGTCCCTCTCAAAATTTTAAAAACCTCTATCAAATCCCCCCTCAACCTTCTACGCTCCAAAGAATAAAGACCCAACCTGTTCAACCTCTCTCTGTAGCCTAAGTGCTGAAACCCAGGCAACATTCTAGTAAATCTCCTCTGTACCCTCTCCATTTTGTCGACATCCTTCCTATAATTTGGCGACCAGAACTGCACACCATACTCCAGATTCGGCCTCACCAATGCCCTGTACAATTTCAACATTACATCCCAACTTCTATACTCGATGCTCTGATTTATAAAGGCAAGCATACCAAACGCCTTCTTCACCACCCTATCCACATGAGATTCCACCTTCAGGGAACAATGCACAGTTATTCCCAGATCCCTCTGTTCCACTGCATTCCTCAATTCCTACCATTTACCCTGTACGTCCTATTTTGATTTGTCCTACCAAAATGCAGCACCTCACACTTATCAGCATTAAACTCCATCTGCCATCTTTCAGCCCACCCTTCCAAAAGGCCCAAGTCTCTCTGTAGACTTTGAAAATCTACCTCACTATCAACTACTCCACCTATCTTAGTATCATCTGCATATTTACTAATCCAATTTGCCACACCATCATCCAGATCATTAATGTAAATGACAAACAACAGTGGACCCAACACAGATCCTTGGGGCACTCCACTAGACACTGGCCTCCAACCTGACATACAATTGTCAACCGTTACCCTCTGGTATCTCCCATTCAGCCATTGTTGAATCCATCTTGCAACCTCACTATTAATACCCAACGATTTAACCTTCTTAATCAACCTTCCATGTGGAACCTTGTCAAATGCCTTACTGAAGTCCATATAGACAACATCCACAGCCTTGCCCTTATCGTTTGTCTCTCCTTACGACATTTGTCGACTGCATGAACCACGTGGTCCGTGAACTGGGAGTGGGATATGGTTGACTATTCCACCGCCCCCTCCAGTCTGGACTTAACTCGAGGGGGACATTGCGTCCACTATAGCGGTCCGAAACAAAGCGGTCATCAACTCGTTGCCGTCTATGTTTTGTTCGGTTTCGAGTCTCCACTTTTTCAGTTGATCCTCCAGATAAGCCGCTGGGTTCTCCGTGTCCCCCAGCGGGTCTCCTTTCAATGTCTTTAAGTCCACCTTGAGCGGGTAACAGTCTCTGAGGGCCTGCCATACCCTCTGCCTGACTTGATCAAATGGCGTGCCATCAATCATCGGGTTACTTGCCGAGTTTTTTATCCCAGCCATTTCACATAGTTCTGCTAATTTCGTGGTTCCTATTACTTTCACCAGTAGTGCCTTCAAATCTCCCATAGCCAATAATCGTCCTGTAGTTTCCTCCTCAAAGGCCCTAATCCATTTTCCTGCCCCGTTATATATACTGGGCAAGGTGTTTTTCAGCCCTTCCAGGTCTCGGGTCGCCCAAGGAATATACTGAGTTTGTCCTGCCTTTTTCACAAGTAACGGCATCATTCCACCCTTCAGCTCCTGTCTCTCGCTTGCCATCTCTTGTTGTGGTTCTACCTGTATGCTTTTCCACCTCATTCCCTCCTGGGTGTACCCCTCGCTTTCCTTTCTTTCTCTTTCTATAGTTTTTTCCATCTCCCTTATCTCTATCTCTAAGCGCTTCATGGATGCCTTTATTTCCCTTCTACGCTCCCTTGTTATTTCCCCATCACCTTCTAATTCTGCTTCACTCTCACAGTTTTGCCCTCTCTCTGATGCCTGCTGATTACTTGCCTGTGATTCTGCGTTGTTGTTTCCCTCACACCCCTCATCTGCTGCCTGACGGGTCTCATAAATCTTTCTGTCCCTGAGGTCCCTGAGGTCCTGCAACCTTCTAATGTCTGCTTCTAGTTCCCGTTCCTCCTGCTTCATCCTTTCCTTTTCTCGCTGTCCCCTTCTCTGTCTATATTCCTTTACGTCCTGCCCATTCCTCCAAACTTCGACTTAGACAATAGACAATAGGTGCAGGAGTAGGCCATTCAGCCCTTCGAGCCAGCACCGCCATTCAATGCGATCATGGCTGATCACTCTCAATCAGTACCCCGTTCCTGCCTTCTCCCCATACCCCCTCACTCCGCTATCCTTAAGAGCTCTATCCAGCTCTCTCTTGAAAGCATCCAACGAACTGGCCTCCACTGCCTTCTGAGGCAGAGAATTCCACACCTTCACCACTCGCTGACTGAAAAAGTTCTTCCTCATCTCCGTTCTAAATGGCCTACCCCTTATTCTTAAACTGTGGCCCCTTGTTCTGGACTCCCCCAACATTGGGAACATGTTTCCTGCCTCTAATGTGTCCAATCCCCTAATTATCTTATATGTTTCAATAAGATCCCCCCTCATCCTTCTAAATTCCAGTGTATACAAGCCCAATCGCTCCAGCCTTTCAACATACGACAGTCCCGCCATTCCGGGACTTCTCCCTCTATCTCCACTATCCCTTTCACCAAAGGGCACTGCTTTATTCCGTCCTGGCTGGAATAGGGGAGGGGGATACCCAGGGTCCCTTAGGCTGGGGTACAGAGTTGATTTTTTCTCCTGAAGCTCCTGCCTTTCATGCTGTTCATATCATATCATATATATACAGCCGGAAACAGGCCTTTTCGGCCCACCAAGTCCGTGCCGCCCAGCGATCCCCGTACATTAACACTATCCTACACCCACTAGGGACAATTTTTACATTTACCCAGCCAATTAACCTACATACCTGTACGTCTTTGGAGTGTGGGAGGAAATCGAAGATCTCGGAGAAAACCCACGCCGGTCACGGGGAGAACGTACAAACTCCTTACAGTGCAGCACCCGTAGTCAGGATCGAACCTGAGTCTCCGGCGCTGCATTCGCTGTAAAGCAGCAACTCTACCGCTGCGCTACCGTGCCGCCCTGTTTTGGGGGTCTTTCACCCTTGTTTGGGGGGGTATTCTTTTCCTGCCATGCGTTCCTCAGCCGTTCTCCTTCTATTCTAAACAATTTAAGTACGTCTAGTTCTTTTTCCTTTTTCGTTACTCGGGTTTCTGATTTATCCTTAGGCTTATAGTTCTTAATTAACACTTCCATTTCATCACACATATTTACATCAAAATTTATATCATATTTATATCATTCCATGGGCCATTTCGTAACCAATTTTTTCGTTCCTTTCTCCCATTTTTCAGAGTGTTTTTTAATATCCTCTTTTGGATATGGGGAATTTCTTACTTAGTATTTCAACTGCAGTTATTTTATTCATTTTACTTGTCTTATTTTAGTGCACTTGGTCAATCAGTTTAAATGCAGTCCTTGTTCTCACTTTGTTCCATCTCTATAGTCACTACTACGCTATTTTTATTTTCTACAGTTCTACTATATTCCTTTAATATTTTGCAATTTTTATTCTTTATGTTATCCAATTATTCCAATTTTTTGATCCTGCCCGTACAGACCCCTAGCCGACCAGAGTAATCCCTAGTTAACTAGAGCGGTACCCACAGAACTTTTTATCCTGCCCGTCCAGACCCCTAGCTAACCAGAGTGATCCCTAGTTAACTAGAGCGGTACCCACAGGACTTTTTATCCTGCCCGTCCAGACCCCTAGCTAACCAGAGTGATCCCCAGTTAACTAGAGCGGTACCCACAGGACGCCTTGTCTATTCAGTCCCCTATCCTCTTAGGGCAGTATCCACAAGGTCTCCTCAAACTCAATTGCAACAAATCTGAAATCATTATCATTGGTCCAAAAACGCTCACCAAATCCACCCAAAACTTCATCCTCAACATTGATGGTCTCCCAGTATCCACCTCACCTCACATCCGGAATCTTGGAATCATCCTTGATCAAACCCTCTCCTTCGACAAACACATCACAAAGACAGCCTTCTTCCACCTCAAAAACATTGCCCGTCTCCGTCCATCCCTCTCCTCCACAGCTGCAGAAACCCTCATCCACGCCTTCATCACCTCCCGTCTGGACTACTGCAACAGCCTCCTCTATGGCGCACCCTCAAAAATCATCAATAAATTT
>NC_135995.1:7168476-7172109 GCF_053455715.1 Rhinoraja longicauda
ATAATCTTATACGTTTCGATAAGATCCCCTCTCATCCTTCTAAATCCCAGTGTATACAAGCCTAGTTGCTCCAGTCTTTCAACATATGACAGTCCCGCCATTCCGGGAATTAACCTGGTGAACCTACGATGCACGCCCTCAATAGCAAGAATGTCCTTCCTCAAATTTGGAGACCAAAACAGCACACAGTACTCCAGGTGCGGTCTCACTAGGGCCCTGTACAACTGCAGAAGGACCTCTTTGCTCCTATCCTCATCTAGGAGACCAAAACTGCACACAGTACTCCAGGTGCGGTCTCACTAGGGCCCTGTACAACTGCAGAAGGACCTCTTTGCTCCTATACTCAACTCCTCTTGTTATGAAGGCCATCATGCCATTGGCTTTCTTCACTGCCTGCTGTACCTGTATGCTTCCTTTCAGTGACTGATGCACTAGGACACCCAGATCTCATTGTACGTCCCCTGTTCCTAACTTGACACCATTCAGATAATACTCTGCCTTCCTATTCTTACCACCAAAGTGGATAACCTCACACTTATCCACATTAAACTGCATCTGCCATGCATCCGCCCACTCACACAACCTGTCCAAGTCACCCTGCAACCTCATAGCATCTTCCTCACAGTTCACACTACCACCCAGCTTTGTATCATCTGCAAATTTGCTAATGTCGGCGCGAACGGACTCAGTGGGGAAGGGGTCCAAACTAGACTAGACCCGGTTCTCCACTCTTGCCTCAGTATCGGGGCTAATTGTCTCACTGGTCTCCCAGTTCCACACTCCACCCAAATGCACCGAACGTCACAATAGGTTGGTTTCTGTTTACAACACAGATCCCACCCGACCCCTCCCTGTGTCTCAGTTCCACCCGTCTATAAATAGAGTCGCTCGAAGCATCCCATTAATAATCCCTTGGCATGTTGTCTACTGCAAATTCACAACGCTCTGGGTGGAAAAGTTCCTCCTCACCTGTTTTAAAAGGCCTCCCCTTTATTCTAAGACTGTGTGGCCCCGGGTTCTGGACTCGCCCAACATTGGGAACATGTTTCCTGCATCTAGCTTGTCCAGTCCCTTTATAATTTTATATACGTCTCTCTATAAGATCCCCTCTCATCCTTCTAAACTCCAGTGTATACAAGCCCAGTCTTTCAATAGACAATAGGTGCAGGAGGAGGCCATTCGGCCCTTCGAGCCTGTACGCACCGCCATTCACTGTGATCATGGCTGATCATTCCCAATCAGTACCCCGTTCCTGCCTTCTCCCCATACCCCCTGACTCCGCTATCCTTAAGAGCTCTATCTAGCTCTCTCTTGAATGCATTCAGTGAATCGGCCTCCACTGCCTTCTGAGGCAGAGAATTCCACAGATTCACGACTCTCTGACTGAAAAAGTTTTTTCCTCATCTCAGTTCTAAATGGCCTGCCCTTTATTCTAAGACTGTGTGGCCCCTGGTTCTG
This sequence comes from Rhinoraja longicauda, assembly GCF_053455715.1. Lineage (NCBI taxonomy): Eukaryota > Metazoa > Chordata > Chondrichthyes > Rajiformes > Arhynchobatidae > Rhinoraja > Rhinoraja longicauda. Next base: position 7,169,935 of record NC_135995.1, read on the forward strand.
GATTCGCCCAACATTGGGAACATGTTTCCTGCATCGAGCTTGTCCAGTCCTTCTATAATTTTACACGTCTCTCTATAAGATCCTCTCTCATCCTTCTAAACTCCAGTGAATACAAGCCCAGTCTTTCCAATCATTCCTCACACGACAGTCCCGCCATCCCGGGGATTTTTACCTGGTGAACCTACGCTGCACTGCCCCAATAGCAAGGACGTCCTTGTTAAACTAGGAGACCAAAACTGCGCACAGTACTCCAGGTGTGGTCTCACCAGGGCCCTGTACAACCTGAGAGTTGTGAATGTGTGGGATTCTCTGCCACAGAGGGCAGTGGAGGCCGATTCACTGGATGGATTTAAGGGAGAGTTAGATAGAGCTCTAGGGGCTAGTGGGATCAAGGGGTATGACACAAAGCTGGGTTGCAGTGTGAACTGCGAAGAGGATGTTAGGTGGTTGCAGGGTGACCTGGACAGGTTGAGTGAGTGGGCAGATGCAGTTTAATGTGGATAAGTGTGAGGTTATCCACTTTGGTGGTAAGAATAGGAAGGCAGAGTATTATCTGAATGGTGTCAAGTTAGGAAAAGGGGACGTAAAACGAGATCCGGGTGTCCTAGTGCATCAGTCACTGAAAGGAAGCATGCAGGTACAGCAGGCAGTGAAGAAAGCCAATGGCATGTTGGCCTTCATAACAAGCGGAGTTGAGTATAGGGGCAAAGAGGGCCTTCTGCAGCTGTACAGGGCCCTGGTGAGACCGCACCTGGAGTACTGTGTGCAGTTTTGGTCTCCTAGTTTGAGTTTAGGAGGTCGTTCTGCAGTTGTACCTGGTGAGACCACACCTGGAGTACTGTGTGCAGTTTTGGTCTCCTAATTTGAGGAAGGACGTCCTTGCTATTGAGGGCGTGCAGCGTAGGTTCGCCAGGTTAATCCCCGGGATGGCGGGACTGTCGTTCGAGGAAAGATTGGAAAGACTGGGCTTGTGTTCACTGGAGTTTAGAAGGATGAGAGGGGATCTTATAGAGACGTGTAAAATTATAAAGGACTGGACAAGCTAGATGCAGGAAACATGTTCCCAATGTTGGGGGAGTCCAGAACCAGGGGGCACATTATACGAATAAGGGGTCGGCCATTTAGAACTGAGATGAGGAAAAACTTTTTCAGTCAGAGAGTTGTAAATCTGTGGGATTCTCTGCCTCAGAAGGCAGTGGAGGCCAATTCTCTAAATGCATTCAAGAGAGAGCTAGATAGAGCTCTTAAGGATAGCGGAGTCAGGGGGTATCGGGAGAAGGCAGGAACGGGGTACTGATTGAGAATGATCAGCCATGATCACATTGAATGGCGGTGCGTACAGGCTCGCAGATTGGGAAACATTGGGAACATGTTTCCAGCCTCTAACGTGTCCAACCCCTTAATAATCTTATATGTTTCGATAAGACCTCCTCTCATCTTTCTAAATTCCAGTGTATACACGCCTAGTCCCACCATTCCGAGGATTAACCTAGCAAACCCACGCTGCACGCCCTCAATAGCAAGAATATCCTTCCTCAAATTTGGAGGCTAAAACTGCACACAGTACTCCAGGTGCGGTCTCACTAGGGCCCTGTACAACTGCAGAAGGACCACTTTGCTCCTATACTCAACTCCTCTTGTTATGAAGGCCAACGTGCCATTGGCTTTCAAGATGGACTTCAACATTTGGGAGAGATGAAAGAGGAACAGTGGTGAATTTATAAGAAGCCTAAATGGCCGACTCCTTATTCTTAAACTGTGACTCCTTGTTCTGGACTCCCCCAACATTGGGAACATGTTTCCTGCCTCTAACGTGTCCAACCCCTTAATAATCTTGTATGTTTCGATAAGATCTCCTGTCATCATTCTAAATTCCAATGTATACAAGTCTTTGTACTAAGATTGGAAAGACTGGGCTTGTATTCACTGGTTTAGAAGGGTGAGAGGGGGATCTTATATAGAGACGTATAAAATTACAAAAGGAATGGACAAGCTAGATGCAGGAAAAATGTTCCCAATGTTGGGCGAGTCCAGAACCAGGGGCCACACAGTCTAAGAATAAAGGGGAGGCCGTTTAAAAACTGAGGTGAGGAGAAACGTTTCCAGTTGTGAATGTGTGGGATTCTCTGCCACAGAGGGCATTGGAGGCCGATTCACTGGATGGGTTTAAGAGAG